>NC_134275.1:88809297-88979297 GCF_031893055.1 Leptodactylus fuscus
TGTGGAGCGGATGGAGCGGCCCCTGTATATAGGATTGCTCTGCCCCCCTGGAGCTCCTCTGATAGTTGTGCCCCCTCCTGTATACACACACGGGGTGGAGTGGATGGAGCGGCCCCTGTATATAGGATTGCTCTGCCCCCCTGGAGCTCCTCTGATAGTTGTGCCCCCTCCTGTATACACACACGGGGTGGAGCGGATGGAGCGGCCCCTGTATATAGGATTGCTCTGCCCCCTGGAGCTCCTCTGATAGTTGTGCGCCCTCCTGTATACACACACGGGGTGGAGCGGATGGAGCGGCCCCTGTATATAGGATTGCTCTGCCCCCTGGAGCTCCTCTGATAGTTGTGCCCCCTCCTGTATACACACACGGGGTGGAGCGGATGGAGCGTCCCCTGTATATAGGATTGCTCTCCCCCTGGAGCTCCTCTGATAGTTGTGCCCCCTCCTGTATACACACACGGGGTGGAGTGGATGGAGCGGCCTCTGTATATAGGATTGCTCTGCCCCCCTGGAGCTCCTCTGATAGTTGTGCCCCCTCCTGTATACACACACGGGGTGGAGCGGATGGAGCGTCCCCTGTATATAGGATTGCTCTGCCCCCTGGAGCTCCTCTGATAGTTGTGCCCCCTCCTGTATACACACACGGGGTGGTGCGGATGGAGCGGCCCCTGTATATAGGATTGCTCTGCCCCCCTGGAGCTCCTCTGATAGTTGTGCCCCCTCCTGTATACACACACGGGGTGGAGCGGATGGAGCGGCCCCTGTATATAGGATTGCTCTGCCCCCCTGGAGCTCCTCTGATAGTTGTGCCCCCTCCTGTATACACACACGGGGTGGAGCGGATGGAGCGGCCCCTGTATATAGGATTGCTCTGCCCCCTGGAGCTCCTCTGATAGTTGTGCCCCCTCCTGTATACACACACGGGGTGGAGCGGATGGAGCGGCCCCTGTATATAGGATTGCTCTGCCCCCCTGGAGCTCCTCTGATAGTTGTGCCCCCTCCTGTATACACACACGGGGTGGAGCGGATGAAGCGGCCCCTGTATATAGGATTGTTCTGCCCCCCTGGAGCTCCTCTGATAGTTGTGCCCCCTCCTGTATACACACACGGGGTGGAGCGGATGGAGCGGCCCCTGTATATAGGATTGCTCTGCCCCCTGGAGCTCCTCTGATAGTTGTGCCCCCTCCTGTATACACACACGGGGTGGAGCGGATGGAGCGGCCCCTGTATATAGGATTGCTCTGCCCCCTGGAGCTCCTCTGATAGTTGTGCCCCCTCCTGTATACACACACGGGGTGGAGCGGATGGAGCGGCCCCTGTATATAGGATTGTTCTGCCCCCCTGGAGCTCCTCTGATAGTTGTGCCCCCTCCTGTATACACACACGGGGTGGTGCGGATGGAGCGGCCCCTGTATATAGGATTGCTCTGCCCCCCTGGAGCTCCTCTGATAGTTGTGCCCCCTCCTGTATACACACACGGGGTGGAGCGGATGGAGCGGCCCCTGTATATAGGATTACTCTGCCCCCCTGGAGCTCCTCTGATAGTTGTGCCCCCCTCCTGTATACACACACGGGGTGGAGCGGATGGAGCGGCCCCTGTATATAGGATTGCTCTGCCCCCCTGGAGCTCCTCTGATAGTTGTGCCCCCTCCTGTATACACACACGGGGTAGAGCGGATGGAGCGGCCCCTGTATATAGGATTACTCTGCCCCCCTGGAGCTCCTCTGATAGTTGTGCCCCCTCCTGTATACACACACGGGGTGGAGCGGATGGAGCGGCCCCTGTATATAGGATTGCTCTGCCCCCCTGGAGCTCCTCTGATAGTTGTGCCCCCTCCTGTATACACACACGGGGTGGAGCGGATGGAGCGGCCCCTGTATATAGGATTGCTCTGCCCCCCCTGGAGCTCCTCTGATAGTTGTGCCCCCTCCTGTATACACACACGGGGTGGAGCGGATGGAGCGGCCCCCTGTATATAGGATTGTTCTGCCCCCTGGAGCTCCTCTGATAGTTGTGCCCCCCTCCTGTATACACACACGGGGTGGTGCGGATGGAGCGGCCCCTGTATATAGGATTGCTCTGCCCCCCTGGAGCTCCTCTGATAGTTGTGCCCCCTCCTGTATACACACACGGGGTGGAGCGGATGGAGCGGCCCCTGTATATAGGATTGCTCTGCCCCCCTGGAGCTCCTCTGATAGTTGTGCCCCCTCCTGTATACACACACGGGGTGGAGCGGATGGAGCGGCCCCTGTATATAGGATTGCTCTGCCCCCTGGAGCTCCTCTGATAGTTGTGCCCCCTCCTGTATACACACACGGGGTGGAGCGGATGGAGCGGCCCCTGTATATAGGATTGCTCTGCCCCCTGGAGCTCCTCTGATAGTTGTGCCCCCTCCTGTATACACACACGGGGTGGAGCGGATGGAGCGGCCCCTGTATATAGGATTGCTCTGCCCCCCTGGAGCTCCTCTGATAGTTGTGCCCCCTCCTGTATACACACACGGGGTGGAGCGGATGGAGCGGCCCCTGTATATAGGATTGTTCTGCCCCCCTGGAGCTCCTCTGATAGTTGTGCCCCCTCCTGTATACACACACGGGGTGGAGCGGATGGAGCGGCCCCTGTATATAGGATTACTCTGCCCCCCTGGAGCTCCTCTGATAGTTGTGCCCCCTCCTGTATACACACACGGGGTGGAGCGGATGGAGCGGCCCCTGTATATAGGATTGCTCTGCCCCCTGGAGCTCCTCTGATAGTTGTGCCCCCTCCTGTATACACACACGGGGTGGAGCGGATGGAGCGGCCCCTGTATATAGGATTGCTCTGCCCCCTGGAGCTCCTCTGATAGTTGTGCCCCCTCCTGTATACACACACGGGGTGGAGTGGATGGAGCGGCCCCTGTATATAGGATTGCTCTGCCCCCTGGAGCTCCTCTGATAGTTGTGCCCCCCTCCTGTATACACACACGGGGTGGAGTGGATGGAGCGGCCCCTGTATATAGGATTGCTCTGCCCCCCTGGAGCTCCTCTGATAGTTGTGCGCCCCTCCTGTATACACACACGGGGTGGAGCGGATGGAGCGGCCCCTGTATATAGGATTGCTCTGCCCCCCTGGAGCTCCTCTGATAGTTGTGCCCCCTCCTGTATACACACACGGGGTGGAGTGGATGGAGCGGCCCCTGTATATAGGATTGCTCTGCCCCCCTGGAGCTCCTCTGATAGTTGTGCCCCCTCCTGTATACACACACGGGGTGGAGCGGATGGAGCGGGCCCCCTGTATATAGGATTGTTCTGCCCCCTGGAACTCCTCTGATAGTTGTGCCCCCTCCTGTATACACACACGGGGTGGAGCGGATGGAGCGGCCCCTGTATATAGGATTACTCTGCCCCCCTGGAGCTCCTCTGATAGTTGTGCCCCCTCCTGTATACACACACGGGGTGGAGCGGATGGAGCGGCCCCTGTATATAGGATTGTTCTGTCCCCCTGGAGCTCCTCTGATAGTTGTGCCCCCTCCTGTATACACACACGGGGTGGAGCGGATGGAGCGGCCCCCTGTATATAGGATTACTCTGCCCCCCTGGAGCTCCTCTGATAGTTGTGCCCCTCCTGTATACACACACGGGGTGGAGCGGATGGAGCGGCCCCTGTATATAGGATTGCTCTGCCCCCCTGGAGCTCCTCTGATAGTTGTGCCCCCTCCTGTATACACACACGGGGTGGAGCGGATGGAGTGGCCCCTGTATATAGGATTGCTCTGCCCCCCTGGAGCTCCTCTGATAGTTGTGCCCCCTCCTGTATACACACACGGGGTGGAGCGGATGGAGCGGCCCCTGTATATAGGATTGTTCTGCCCCCTGGAGCTCCTCTGATAGTTGTGCGCCCTCCTGTATACACACACGGGGTGGAGCGGATGGAGCGGCCCCTGTATATAGGATTGCTCTGCCCCCCTGGAGCTCCTCTGATAGTTGTGCCCCCTCCTGTATACACACACGGGGTGGAGCGGATGGAGCGGCCCCTGTATATAGGATTGCTCTGCCCCCCTGGAGCTCCTCTGATAGTTGTGCCCCCTCCTGTATACACACACGGGGTGGAGCGGATGGAGTGGCCCCTGTATATAGGATTGCTCTGCCCCCCTGGAGCTCCTCTGATAGTTGTGCCCCCTCCTGTATACACACACGGGGTGGAGCGGATGGAGCGGCCCCTGTATATAGGATTGTTCTGTCCCCCCTGGAGCTCCTCTGATAGTTGTGCCCCCTCCTGTATACACACACGGGGTGGAGCGGATGGAGCGGCCCCTGTATATAGGATTGCTCTGCCCCCTGGAGCTCCTCTGATAGTTGTGCCCCCTCCTGTATACACACACGGGGTGGAGCGGATGGAGCGGCCCCTGTATATAGGATTGTTCTGCCCCCCTGGAGCTCCTCTGATAGTTGTGCCCCCTCCTGTATACACACACGGGGTGGTACGGGGTGGAGCGGATGGAGCGGCCCCTGTATATAGGATTACTCTGCCCCCCTGGAGCTCCTCTGATAGTTGTGCCCCCTCCTGTATACACACACGGGGTGGAGCGGATGGAGCGGCCCCTGTATATAGGATTGCTCTGCCCCCTGGAGCTCCTCTGATAGTTGTGCGCCCTCCTGTATACACACACGGGGTGGAGCGGATGGAGCGGCCCCTGTATATAGGATTGCTCTGCCCCCTGGAGCTCCTCTGATAGTTGTGCCCCCTCCTGTATACACACACGGGGTGGAGCGGATGGAGCGGCCCCTGTATATAGGATTGTTCTGCCCCCCTGGAGCTCCTCTGATAGTTGTGCCCCCTCCTGTATACACACACGGGGTGGAGCGGATGGAGCGGCCCCTGTATATAGGATTGTTCTGTCCCCCTGGAGCTCCTCTGATAGTTGTGCCCCCTCCTGTATACACACACGGGGTGGAGCGGATGGAGCGGCCCCTGTATATAGGATTGCTCTGCCCCCCTGGAGCTCCTCTGATAGTTGTGCCCCCTCCTGTATACACACACGGGGTGGAGCGGATGGAGCGGCCCCTGTATATAGGATTGTTCTGTCCCCCTGGAGCTCCTCTGATAGTTGTGCCCCCTCCTGTATACACACACGGGGTGGAGCGGATGGAGCGACCCCTGTATATAGGATTGTTCTGTCCCCCTGGAGCTCCTCTGATAGTTGTGCCCCCTCCTGTATACACACACGGGGTGGAGCGGATGGAGCGGCCCCTGTATATAGGATTACTCTGCCCCCCTGGAGCTCCTCTGATAGTTGTGCCCCCTCCTGTATACACACACGGGGTGGAGCGGATGGAGCGGCCCCTGTATATAGGATTGCTCTGCCCCCTGGAGCTCCTCTGATAGTTGTGCCCCCTCCTGTATACACACACGGGGTGGAGCGGATGGAGCGGCCCCTGTATATAGGATTGCTCTGCCCCCCTGGAGCTCCTCTGATAGTTGTGCCCCCTCCTGTATACACACACGGGGTGGAGCGGATGGAGCGGCCCCTGTATATAGGATTGCTCTGCCCCCCTGGAGCTCCTCTGATAGTTGTGCCCCCTCCTGTATACACACACGGGGTGGAGCGGATGGAGCGGCCCCTGTATATAGGATTGCTCTGCCCCCTGGAGCTCCTCTGATAGTTGTGCGCCCTCCTGTATACACACACGGGGTGGAGCGGATGGAGCGGCCCCTGTATATAGGATTGCTCTGCCCCCTGGAGCTCCTCTGATAGTTGTGCCCCCTCCTGTATACACACACGGGGTGGAGCGGATGGAGCGGCCCCTGTATATAGGATTGTTCTGCCCCCCTGGAGCTCCTCTGATAGTTGTGCCCCCTCCTGTATACACACACGGGGTGGAGCGGATGGAGCGGCCCCTGTATATAGGATTGTTCTGTCCCCCTGGAGCTCCTCTGATAGTTGTGCCCCCTCCTGTATACACACACGGGGTGGAGCGGATGGAGCGGCCCCTGTATATAGGATTGCTCTGCCCCCCTGGAGCTCCTCTGATAGTTGTGCCCCCTCCTGTATACACACACGGGGTGGAGCGGATGGAGCGGCCCCTGTATATAGGATTGCTCTGCCCCCTGGAGCTCCTCTGATAGTTGTGCCCCCTCCTGTATACACACACGGGGTGGTGCGGATGGAGCGGCCCCTGTATATAGGATTGCTCTGACCCCCTGGAGCTCCTCTGATAGTTGTGCCCCCTCCTGTATACACACACGGGGTGGAGCGGATGGAGCGGCCCCTGTATATAGGATTGTTCTGCCCCCCTGGAGCTCCTCTGATAGTTGTGCCCCCTCCTGTATACACACACGGGGTGGAGCGGATGGAGCGGCCCCTGTATATAGGATTGCTCTGCCCCCCTGGAGCTCCTCTGATAGTTGTGCCCCCTCCTGTATACACACACGGGGTGGAGCGGATGGAGCGGCCCCTGTATATAGGATTGTTCTGCCCCCCTGGAGCTCCTCTGATAGTTGTGCGCCCTCCTGTATACACACACGGGGTGGTGCGGATGGAGCGGCCCCTGTATATAGGATTACTCTGCCCCCCTGGAGCTCCTCTGATAGTTGTGCCCCCTCCTGTATACACACACGGGGTGGAGCGGATGGAGCGGCCCCTGTATATAGGATTACTCTGCCCCCCTGGAGCTCCTCTGATAGTTGTGCCCCCTCCTGTATACACACACGGGGTGGAGCGGATGGAGCGGCCCCTGTATATAGGATTACTCTGCCCCCCTGGAGCTCCTCTGATAGTTGTGCCCCCTCCTGTATACACACACGGGGTGGAGCGGATGGAGCGGCCCCTGTATATAGGATTGCTCTGCCCCCTGGAGCTCCTCTGATAGTTGTGCCCCCTCCTGTATACACACACGGGGTGGAGCGGATGGAGCGGCCCCTGTATATAGGATTGCTCTGCCCCCCTGGAGCTCCTCTGATAGTTGTGCCCCCTCCTGTATACACACACGGGGTGGAGCGGATGGAGCGGCCCCTGTATATAGGATTACTCTGCCCCCCTGGAGTTCCTCTGATAGTTGTGCCCCCTCCTGTATACACACACGGGGTGGAGCGGATGGAGCGGCCCCTGTATATAGGATTGCTCTGCCCCCTGGAGCTCCTCTGATAGTTGTGCCCCCTCCTGTATACACACACGGGGTGGAGCGGATGGAGCGGCCCCTGTATATAGGATTGCTCTGCCCCCCTGGAGCTCCTCTGATAGTTGTGCGCCCTCCTGTATACACACAAGGGGTGGAGCGGATGGAGCGGCCCCTGTATATAGGATTGTTCTGTCCCCCTGGAGCTCCTCTGATAGTTGTGCCCCCTCCTGTATACACACACGGGGTGGAGCGGATGGAGCGGCCCCTGTATATAGGATTGCTCTGCCCCCCTGGAGCTCCTCTGATAGTTGTGCCCCCTCCTGTATACACACACGGGGTGGAGCGGATGGAGCGGCCCCTGTATATAGGATTACTCTGCCCCCCTGGAGCTCCTCTGATAGTTGTGCCCCCTCCTGTATACACACACGGGGTGGAGCGGATGGAGCGGCCCCTGTATATAGGATTGTTCTGCCCCCCTGGAGCTCCTCTGATAGTTGTGCCCCCTCCTGTATACACACACGGGGTGGAGCGGATGGAGCGGCCCCTGTATATAGGATTGCTCTGCCCCCCTGGAGCTCCTCTGATAGTTGTGCCCCCTCCTGTATACACACACGGGGTGGAGCGGATGGAGCGGCCCCTGTATATAGGATTGTTCTGCCCCCTGGAGCTCCTCTGATAGTTGTGCCCCCTCCTGTATACACACACGGGGTGGAGCGGATGGAGCGGCCCCTGTATATAGGATTGTTCTGCCCCCCTGGAGCTCCTCTGATAGTTGTGCCCCCTCCTGTATACACACAAGGGGTGGAGCGGATGGAGCGGCCCCTGTATATAGGATTGTTCTGCCCCCTGGAGCTCCTCTGATAGTTGTGCCCCCTCCTGTATACACACACGGGGTGGAGCGGATGGAGCGGCCCCTGTATATAGGATTGTTCTGCCCCCTGGAGCTCCTCTGATAGTTGTGCCCCCTCCTGTATACACACACGGGGTGGAGCGGATGGAGCGGCCCCTGTATATAGGATTGCTCTGCCCCCCTGGAGCTCCTCTGATAGTTGTGCCCCCTCCTGTATACACACACGGGGTGGTGCGGATGGAGCGGCCCCTGTATATAGGATTGTTCTGCCCCCTGGAGCTCCTCTGATAGTTGTGCCCCCTCCTGTATACACACACGGGGTGGAGCGGATGGAGCGGCCCCTGTATATAGGATTGCTCTGCCCCCCTGGAGCTCCTCTGATAGTTGTGCCCCCTCCTGTATACACACACGGGGTGGAGCGGATGGAGCAGCCCCTGTATATAGGATTGCTCTGCCCCCCTGGAGCTCCTCTGATAGTTGTGCCCCCTCCTGTATACACACACGGGGTGGAGCGGATGGAGCGGCCCCTGTATATAGGATTACTCTGCCCCCTGGAGCTCCTCTGATAGTTGTGCCCCCTCCTGTATACACACACGGGGTGGAGAGGATGGAGCGGCCCCTGTATATAGGATTGCTCTGCCCCCCTGGAGCTCCTCTGATAGTTGTGCCCCCTCCTGTATACACACACGGGGTGGAGCGGATGGAGCGGCCCCTGTATATAGGATTGTTCTGCCCCCTGGAGCTCCTCTGATAGTTGTGCCCCCTCCTGTATACACACACGGGGTGGTGCGGATGGAGCGGCCCCTGTATATAGGATTGCTCTGCCCCCTCGAGCTCCTCTGATAGTTGTGCCCCCTCCTGTATACACACACGGGGTGGAGCGGATGGAGCGGCCCCTGTATATAGGATTGCTCTGCCCCCTGGAGCTCCTCTGATAGTTGTGCCCCCTCCTGTATACACACACGGGGTGGTGCGGATGGAGCGGCCCCTGTATATAGGATTGCTCTGCCCCCTGGAGCTCCTCTGATAGTTGTGCCCCCTCCTGTATACACACACGGGGTGGAGCGGATGGAGCGGCCCCTGTATATAGGATTGCTCTGCCCCCTGGAGCTCCTCTGATAGTTGTGCCCCCTCCTGTATACACACACGGGGTGGAGCGGATGGAGCGGCCCCTGTATATAGGATTGTTCTGCCCCCTGGAGCTCCTCTGATAGTTGTGCCCCCTCCTGTATACACACACGGGGTGGAGCGGATGGAGCGGCCCCTGTATATAGGATTGTTCTGTCCCCCTGGAGCTCCTCTGATAGTTGTGCCCCCTCCTGTATACACACACGGGGTGGAGCGGATGGAGCGGCCCCTGTATATAGGATTGCTCTGCCCCCTGGAGCTCCTCTGATAGTTGTGCCCCCTCCTGTATACACACACGGGGTGGAGCGGATGGAGCGGCCCCTGTATATAGGATTACTCTGCCCCCCTGGAGCTCCTCTGATAGTTGTGCACCCTCCTGTATACACACACGGGGTGGAGCGGATGGAGCGGCCCCTGTATATAGGATTGCTCTGCCCCCCTGGAGCTCCTCTGATAGTTGTGCCCCCTCCTGTATACACACACGGGGTGGTGCGGATGGAGCGGCCCCTGTATATAGGATTGCTCTGCCCCCCTGGAGCTCCTCTGATAGTTGTGCCCCCTCCTGTATACACACACGGGGTGGAGCGGATGGAGCGGCCCCTGTATATAGGATTGCTCTGCCCCCTGGAGCTCCTCTGATAGTTGTGCCCCCTCCTGTATACACACACGGGGTGGAGCGGATGGAGCGGCCCCTGTATATAGGATTGTTCTGTCCCCCTGGAGCTCCTCTGATAGTTGTGCCCCCTCCTGTATACACACACGGGGTGGAGCGGATGGAGCGGCCCCTGTATATAGGATTGCTCTGCCCCCCTGGAGCTCCTCTGATAGTTGTGCCCCCTCCTGTATACACACACGGGGTGGAGCGGATGGAGCGGCCCCTGTATATAGGATTGCTCTGCCCCCCTGGAGCTCCTCTGATAGTTGTGCCCCCTCCTGTATACACACACGGGGTGGAGCGGATGGAGCGGCCCCTGTATATAGGATTGCTCTGCCCCCCTGGAGCTCCTCTGATAGTTGTGCCCCCTCCTGTATACACACACAAGGGGTGGAGCGGATGGAGCGGCCCCTGTATATAGGATTACTCTGCCCCCCTGGAGCTCCTCTGATAGTTGTGCCCCCTCCTGTATACACACACGGGGTGGAGCGGATGGAGCGGCCCCTGTATATAGGATTGTTCTGTCCCCCTGGAGCTCCTCTGATAGTTGTGCCCCCTCCTGTATACACACACGGGGTGGAGCGGATGGAGCGGCCCCTGTATATAGGATTACTCTGCCCCCCTGGAGCTCCTCTGATAGTTGTGCCCCCTCCTGTATACACACACGGGGTGGAGCGGATGGAGCGGCCCCTGTATATAGGATTACTCTGCCCCCTGGAGCTCCTCTGATAGTTGTGCCCCCTCCTGTATACACACACGGGGTGGAACGGATGGAGCGGCCCCTGTATATAGGATTACTCTGCCCCCCTGGAGCTCCTCTGATAGTTGTGCCCCCTCCTGTATACACACACGGGGTGGAGCGGATGGAGCGGCCCCTGTATATAGGATTGCTCTGCCCCCCTGGAGCTCCTCTGATAGTTGTGCCCCCTCCTGTATACACACACGGGGTGGAGCGGATGGAGCGGCCCCTGTATATAGGATTGCTCTGCCCCCCTGGAGCTCCTCTGATAGTTGTGCCCCCTCCTGTATACACACACGGGGTGGAGCGGATGGAGCGGCCCCTGTATATAGGATTGTTCTGCCCCCCTGGAGCTCCTCTGATAGTTGTGCCCCCTCCTGTATACACACACGGGGTGGAGCGGATGGAGCGGCCCCTGTATATAGGATTGCTCTGCCCCCCTGGAGCTCCTCTGATAGTTGTGCCCCCTCCTGTATACACACACGGGGTGGAGCGGATGGAGCGGCCCCTGTATATAGGATTGCTCTGCCCCCCTGGAGCTCCTCTGATAGTTGTGCCCCCTCCTGTATACACACACGGGGTGGAGCGGATGGAGCGGCCCCTGTATATAGGATTGTTCTGCCCCCTGGAGCTCCTCTGATAGTTGTGCCCCCTCCTGTATACACACACGGGGTGGAGCGGATGGAGCGGCCCCTGTATATAGGATTGCTCTGCCCCCCTGGAGCTCCTCTGATAGTTGTGCCCCCTCCTGTATACACACACGGGGTGGAGCGGATGGAGCGGTCCCTGTATATAGGATTGCTCTGCCCCCCTGGAGCTCCTCTGATAGTTGTGCCCCCTCCTGTATACACACACGGGGTGGAGCGGATGGAGCGGCCCCTGTATATAGGATTGCTCTGCCCCCCTGGAGCTCCTCTGATAGTTGTGCCCCCTCCTGTATACACACACGGGGTGGAGCGGATGGAGCGGCCCCTGTATATAGGATTGCTCTGCCCCCCTGGAGCTCCTCTGATAGTTGTGCCCCCTCCTGTATACACACACGGGGTGGAGCGGATGGAGCGGCCCCTGTATATAGGATTGCTCTGCCCCCTGGAGCTCCTCTGATAGTTGTGCCCCCTCCTGTATACACGGCCTCTGTCTATTACTAAGCTTAGCTGATAGGGGCTGGGGCTCTTCTCCGGTCAGGCTCACTACTGCCCTCTGGAGGGGAGGGGGGCGAAGCAGAGAAGTCTCAGCTGCCGCTGTATGGACAGAAGGAGGGAGCGCGGCAGCCGGTGAGGACACAGATTGTGTTTGCGGGGCTATAAACACAGGAAATGAAGACTTGATATGTTTGTCTACGAGTAAAACCTCTTAGATTTATAACTAATGGTCTGATCTGGTAGAAAAATACCGAGAGCAGGAGAGACAAGGTGATTGTACAACTGCGGACACTGCGATGGCCTTACCATGGGGGGCTCGGATCTTCAGTATACTTGAGGCGGAGGAATGTTAGAAGAGACAGTGGCAATACATGGCGGAGGAGGAAGTCTAGTAGTCAACAATCTCTTATTACACAGGTACACTACCCAAAAGTAGCCTCTAGAAGACTGTTTATAAGGCAGCTGGGGAAGCATTTATACGCCCTCTTGTGGAAGACCGGTGTCTAATCAGACCACAGCTGTATCCATTTTATATCTGCCTGAGATATTCTGTGAATAAAGGGCCAGCCAGGGGTGAACCTGCCCCTTTCGCCGCCCGAGGCGAAGTGCAGAAAGTCGCCCCCCCCCCCTTTGCCGGGAGAGGGGGTGGAGTCGGGGCGGGGCTTAACGGAGGGGGTGGGGTTTAGCACCGTTCGCCGGCAGAGAGCAGGCCCGGAGACTGCCTGCGCTCTGCCTGAGCGTGCGGGGAGGCTGCTGGAGCAGCGCTGCTCCAGTGGCCTCCCCAAACCACCGCTCCGTGCTAAGCCAGTCCAGGACAGCTTGTCCTAGACTGGCTTAGGTTAGCAAAAATGCCGCCCTCCCTGAGGCCCTGGCATAGTGCCGCCTGAAGCGCTCGCTTCAGCTTGCCTCATGGGAGGTGCGGCACTGGGGCCAGCACTATGGAAAAGGAGCAGTAAATGCCCAAGATTTGGCTGCGCTGGTCATGGTGGCCTATGGGGCCCTGTGTGGCATTGAGATGAAGGGGAGGACATCTTTTTCTGTCCCCCTCTCATATAGATTGTAAGCGAACAAGAGAGGAGACAACAACGAAAACATCCAATGAGAAAGAACAAATACTGGGGCGACTCGGCCATCTGCACCTCCAGCATGTGTGTAACTTACACCCTATAGGATTGCGTCACTCATACAATATACTGCGCTCGGCCATCTCCACCCCCAGCATGTGTGTAACTTAAACCCTATAAGATTGCGTCATTCATACAATATACTGCGCTCGGCCATCTCCACCCCCAGCATGTGTGTAACTTACACCCTATAGGATTGTGTCACCCATACAATATACTGCGCTCGGCCATCTCCACCTCCAGCATGTGTGTAACTTACATCCTATAAGATTGCGTCATTCATACAATATACTGCGCTCGGCCATCTCCACCTCCAGCATGTGTGTAACTTACACCCTATAAGATTGCGTCATTCATACAATATACTGCGCTCGGCCATCTCCACCTCCAGCATGTGTGTAACTTACAGCCTATAGGATTGCGTCATTCATACAATATACTGCACTCGGCCATCTCCACCCCCAGCATGTGTGTAACTTACACCCTATAAGATTGCGTCATTCATACAATATACTGCACTCGGCCATCTCCACCCCCAGCATGTGTGTAACTTACACCCTATAGGATTGCGTCAGTCATACAATATACTGCGCTCGGCCATCTCCACCTCCAGCATGTGTGTAACTTACACCCTATAGGATTGCGTCATTCATACAATATACTGCGCTCGGCCATCTCCACCTCCAGCATGTGTGTAACTTACACCCTATAGGATTGCGTCATTCATACAATATACTGCGCTCGGCCATCTCCACCTCCAGCATGTGTGTAACTTACACCCTATAGGATTGCGTCATTCATACAATATACTGCGCTCGGCCATCTCCACCCCCAGCATGTGTGTAACTTACACCCTATAGGATTGCGTCATTCATACAATATACTGCGCTCGGCCATCTCCACCCCCAGCATGTGTGTAACTTACACCCTATAGGATTGCGTCATTCATACAATATACTGCGCTCGGCCATCTCCACCCCCAGCATGTGTGTAACTTACACCCTATAGGATTGCGTCATTCATACAATATACTGCGCTCGGCCATCTCCACCTCCAGCATGTGTGTAACTTACACCCTATAGGATTGCGTCACTCATACAATATACTGCGCTCGGCCATCTCCACCCCCAGCATGTGTGTAACTTACACCCTATAGGATTGCGTCATTCATACAATATACTGCGCTCGGCCATCTCCACCTCCAGCATGTGTGTAACTTACACCCTATAGGATTGCGTCATTCATACAATATACTGCGCTCGGCCATCTCCACCTCCAGCATGTGTGTAACTTACACCCTATAGGATTGCGTCACTCATACAATATACTGCGCTCGGCCATCTCCACCTCCAGCATGTGTGTAACTTACACCCTATAGGATTGCGTCATTCATACAATATACTGCGCTCGGCCATCTCCACCTCCAGCATGTGTGTAACTTACACCCTATAGGATTGCGTCACTCATACAATATACTGCGCTCGGCCATCTCCACCTCCAGCATGTGTGTAACTTACACCCTATAGGATTGCGTCATTCATACAATATACTGCGCTCGGCCATCTCCACCCCCAGCATGTGTGTAACTTACACCCTATAGGATTGCGTCATTCATACAATATACTGCGCTCGGCCATCTCCACCTCCAGCATGTGTGTAACTTACACCCTATAGGATTACGTCATTCATACAATATACTGCGCTCGGCCATCTCCACCCCCAGCATGTGTGTAACTTGCACCCTATAGGATTGCGTCATTCATACAATATACTGCGCTCGGCCATCTCCACCTCCAGCATGTGTGTAACTTACACCCTAGAGGATTGCGTCACTCATACAATATACTGCACTCGGCCATCTCCACCTCCAGCATGTGTGTAACTTACACCCTATAGGATTGCGTCATTCATACAATATACTGCGCTCGGTCATCTCCACCCCCAGCATGTGTGTAACTTACACCCTATAGGATTGCGTCATTCATACAATATACTGCGCTCGGCCATCTCCACCCCCAGCATGTGTGTAACTTACACCCTATAGGATTGCGTCACTCATACAATATACTGCGCTCGGCCATCTCCACCCCCAGCATGTGTGTAACTTACACCCTATAGGATTGCGTCATTCATACAATATACTGCACTCGGCCATCTCCACCCCCAGCATGTGTGTAACTTACACCCTATAGGATTGCGTCACTCATACAATATACTGCGCTCGGCCATCTCCACCTCCAGCATGTGTGTAACTTACACCCTATAGGATTGCGTCACTCATACAATATATTGCACTCGGCCATCTCCACCCCCAACATGTGTGTAACTTACACCCTATAGGATTGCGTCATTCATACAATATACTGGGCTCGGCCATCTCCACCTCCAGCATGTGTGTAACTTACTCCCTAGAGGATTGCGTCATTCATACAATATACTGCGCTCGGCCATCTCCACCCCCAGCATGTATGTAACTTACAGCCTAGAGGATTGCGTCATTCATACAATATACTGCACTCGGCCATCTCCACCCCCAGCATGTGTGTAACTTACACCCTATAAGATTGCGTCATTCATACAATATACTGCGCTCGGCCATCTCCACCCCCAGCATGTGTGTAACTTACTCCCTAGAGGATTGCGTCATTCATACAATATACTGCGCTCGGCCATCTCCACCCCCAGCATGTGTGTAACTTACACCCTAGAGGATTGCGTCATTCATACAATATACTGCGCTCGGCCATCTCCGCCTCCAGCATGTGTGTAACTTACTTCCTAGAGGATTGCGTCATTCATACAATATACTGCGCTCGGCCATCTCCACCTCCAGCATGTGTGTAACTTACACCCTATAAGATTGCGTCATTCATACAATATACTGCGCTCGGCCATCTCCGCCTCCAGCATGTGTGTAACTTACTTCCTAGAGGATTGCGTCATTCATACAATATACTGCGCTCGGCCATCTCCACCTCCAGCATGTGTGTAACTTCCACCCTATAGGATTGCGTCATTCATACAATATACTGCGCTCGGCCATCTCCACCTCCATCATGTGTGTAACTTACACCCTATAGGATTGCGTCATTCATACAATATACTGCGCTCGGCCATCTCCACCCCCAGCGTGTGTGTAACTTACACCCTATAAGATTGCGTCACTCATACAATATACTGCGCTCGGCCATCTCCACCTCCAGCATGTGTGTAACTTACTCCCTATAGGATTGCGTCATTCATACAATATACTGCGCTCAGCCATCTCCACCCCCAGCATGTGTGTAACTTACACCCTATAGGATTGCGTCATTCATACAATATACTGCGCTCGGCCATCTCCACCTCCAGCATGTGTGTAACTTACACCCTATAGGATTGCGTCATTCATACAATATACTGCGCTCGGCCATCTCCACCTCCAGCATGTGTGTAACTTACACCCTATAGGATTGCGTCATTCATACAATATACTGCGCTCGGCCATCTCCACCTCCAGCATGTGTGTAACTTACACCCTATAGGATTGCGTCATTCATACAATATACTGCGCTCGGCCATCTCCACCCCCAGCATGTGTGTAACTTACACCCTATAGGATTGCGTCATTCATACAATATACTGCACTCGGCCATCTCCACCCCCAGCATGTGTGTAACTTACACCCTATAGGATTGCGTCATTCATACAATATACTGCGCTCGGCCATCTCCACCTCCAGCATGTGTGTAACTTACACCCTATAGGATTGCGTCATTCATACAATATACTGCGCTCGGCCATCTCCACCTCCAGCATGTGTGTAACTTACACCCTATAGGATTGCGTCATTCATACAATATACTGCGCTCGGCCATCTCCACCTCCAGCATGTGTGTAACTTACACCCTATAGGATTGCGTCATTCATACAATATACTGCGCTCGGCCATCTCCACCCCCAGCATGTGTGTAACTTACACCCTATAAGATTGCGTCACTCATACAATATACTCTGCTCGGCCATCTCCACCTCCAGCATGTGTGTAACTTACACCCTATAGGATTGCGTCATTCATACAATATACTGCGCTCGGCCATCTCCACCTCCAGCATGTGTGTAACTTACACCCTATAAGATTGCGTCATTCATACAATATACTGCGCTCGGCCATCTCCACCCCCAGCATGTGTGTAACTTACACCCTATAAGATTGCGTCACTCATACAATATACTCTGCTCGGCCATCTCCACCCCCAGCATGTGTGTAACTTCCACCCCATAGGATTGCGTCATTCATACAATATACTGCACTTGGCCATCTCCACCCCCAGCATGTGTGTAACTTACACCCTATAGGATTGCGTCATTCATACAATATACTGCGCTCGGCCATCTCCACCCCCAGCATGTGTGTAACTTACACCCTATAGGATTGCGTCATTCATACAATATACTGCGCTCGGCCATCTCCACCCCCAGCATGTGTGTAACTTACACCCTATAGGATTGCGTCATTCATACAATATACTGCGCTCGGCCATCTCCACCTCCAGCGTGTGTAACTTACACCCTATAGGATTGCATAATTCATACAATATACTCCGCTCGGCCATCTCCACCTCCAGCATGTGTGTAACTTACACCCTATAGGATTGCGTCATTCATACAATATACTGCGCTCGGCCATCTCCACCCCCAGCGTGTGTGTAACTTACACCCTATAAGATTGCGTCACTCATACAATATACTGCGCTCGGCCATCTCCACCTCCATCATGTGTGTAACTTACACCCTATAGGATTGCGTCAGTCATACAATATACTGCGCTCGGCCATCTCCACCCCCAGCGTGTGTGTAACTTACACCCTATAAGATTGCGTCACTCATACAATATACTGCGCTCGGCCATCTCCACCTCCAGCATGTGTGTAACTTACTCCCTATAGGATTGCGTCATTCATACAATATACTGCGCTCAGCCATCTCCACCCCCAGCATGTGTGTAACTTACACCCTATAGGATTGCGTCATTCATACAATATACTGCGCTCGGCCATCTCCACCCCCAGCATGTGTGTAACTTACACCCTATAGGATTGCGTCATTCATACAATATACTGCGCTCGGCCATCTCCACCTCCAGCATGTGTGTAACTTACACCCTATAGGATTGCGTCATTCATACAATATACTGCGCTCGGCCATCTCCACCTCCAGCATGTGTGTAACTTACACCCTATAGGATTGCGTCATTCATACAATATACTGCGCTCGGCCATCTCCACCTCCAGCATGTGTGTAACTTACACCCTATAGGATTGCGTCATTCATACAATATACTGCGCTCGGCCATCTCCACCCCCAGCATGTGTGTAACTTACACCCTATAGGATTGCGTCATTCATACAATATACTGCGCTCGGCCATCTCCACCTCCAGCATGTGTGTAACTTACACCCTATAGGATTGCGTCATTCATACAATATACTGCGCTCGGCCATCTCCACCCCCAGCATGTGTGTAACTTACACCCTATAAGATTGCGTCACTCATACAATATACTCTGCTCGGCCATCTCCACCTCCAGCATGTGTGTAACTTACACCCTATAGGATTGCGTCATTCATACAATATACTGCGCTCGGCCATCTCCACCTCCAGCATGTGTGTAACTTACACCCTATAAGATTGCGTCATTCATACAATATACTGCGCTCGGCCATCTCCACCCCCAGCATGTGTGTAACTTACACCCTATAAGATTGCGTCACTCATACAATATACTCTGCTCGGCCATCTCCACCCCCAGCATGTGTGTAACTTCCACCCTATAGGATTGCGTCATTCATACAATATACTGCACTTGGCCATCTCCACCCCCAGCATGTGTGTAACTTACACCCTATAGGATTGCGTCATTCATACAATATACTGCGCTCGGCCATCTCCACCCCCAGCATGTGTGTAACTTACACCCTATAGGATTGCGTCATTCATACAATATACTGCGCTCGGCCATCTCCACCCCCAGCATGTGTGTAACTTACACCCTATAGGATTGCGTCATTCATACAATATACTGCGCTCGGCCATCTCCACCTCCAGCGTGTGTAACTTACACCCTATAGGATTGCATAATTCATACAATATACTCCGCTCGGCCATCTCCACCTCCAGCATGTGTGTAACTTACACCCTATAGGATTGCGTCATTCATACAATATACTGCGCTCGGCCATCTCCACCCCCAGCGTGTGTGTAACTTACACCCTATAAGATTGCGTCATTCATACAATATACTGCGCTCGGCCATCTCCACCCCCAGCATGTGTGTAACTTACACCCTAGAGGATTGCGTCATTCATACAATATACTGCACTCGGCCATCTCCACCTCCATCATGTGTGTAACTTACACCCTATAGGATTGCGTCAGTCATACAATATACTGCGCTCGGCCATCTCCACCCCCAGCGTGTGTGTAACTTACACCCTATAAGATTGCGTCACTCATACAATATACTGCGCTCGGCCATCTCCACCTCCAGCATGTGTGTAACTTACTCCCTATAGGATTGCGTCATTCATACAATATACTGCGCTCAGCCATCTCCACCCCCAGCATGTGTGTAACTTACACCCTAGAGGATTGCGTCATTCATACAATATACTGCGCTCGGCCATCTCCACCCCCAGCATGTGTGTAACTTACACCCTATAGGATTGCGTCATTCATACAATATACTACGCTCGGCCATCTCCACCTCCAGCATGTGTGTAACTTCCACCCTATAGGATTGCGTCATTCATACAATATACTGCGCTCGGCCATCTCCACCTCCAGCATGTGTGTAACTTACACCCTATAGGATTGTGTCATTCATACAATATACTGCGCTCGGCCATCTCCACCCCCAGCATGTGTGTAACTTACACCCTATAGGATTGCGTCATTCATACAATATACTGCGCTCGGCCATCTCCACCTCCAGCATGTGTGTAACTTACACCCTATAGGATTGCGTCATTCATACAATATACTACGCTCGGCCATCTCCACCTCCAGCATGTGTGTAACTTACACCCTATAGGATTGCGTCATTCATACAGTATACTGCGCTCGGCCATCTCCACCTCCAGCATGTGTGTAACTTACACCCTATAGGATTGCGTCATTCATACAATATACTGCGCTCGGCCATCTCCACCTCCAGCATGTGTGTAACTTACACCCTATAGGATTGCGTCATTCATACAATATACTGCACTCGGCCATCTCCACCCCCAGCATGTGTGTAACTTACACCCTATAGGATTGTGTCATTCATACAATATACTGCGCTCGGCCATCTCCACCTCCAGCATGTGTGTAACTTACACCCTATAGGATTGCGTCACTCATACAATATACTGCGCTCGGCCATCTCCACCCCCAGCATGTGTGTAACTTACACCCTATAAGATTGCGTCACTCATACAATATACTGCGCTCGGCCATCTCCACCTCCAGCATGTGTGTAACTTACACCCTAGAGGATTGCGTCATTCATACAATATACTGCGCTCGGCCATCTCCACCCCCAGCATGTGTGTAACTTACACCCTATAGGATTGCGTCATTCATACAATATACTGCGCTCGGCAATCTCCACCCCCAGCATGTGTGTAACTTACACCCTATAGGATTGCGTCATTCATACAATATACTGCACTCGGCCATCTCCACCTCCAGCATGTGTGTAACTTACAGCCTATAGGATTGCGTCATTCATACAATATACTGCACTCGGCCATCTCCACCCCCAGCATGTGTGTAACTTACACCCTATAGGATTGCGTCATTCATACAATATACTGCGCTCGGCCATCTCCACCTCCAGCATGTGTGTAACTTACACCCTATAGGATTGCGTCATTCATACAATATACTGCGCTCGGCCATCTCCACCTCCAGCATGTGTGTAACTTACACCCTAGAGGATTGCGTCATTCATACAATATACTGCGCTCGGCCATCTCCACCTCCAGCATGTGTGTAACTTACACCCTATAGGATTGTGTCACTCATACAATATACTGCGCTCGGCCATCTCCACCTCCAGCATGTGTGTAACTTACACCCTATAGGATTGCGTCATTCATACAATATACTGAGCTCGGCCATCTCCACCTCCAGCATGTGTGTAACTTACACCCTATAGGATTGCGTCATTCATACAATATACTGCACTCGGCCATCTCCACCCCCAGCATGTGTGTAACTTACACCCTATAGGATTGCGTCATTCATACAATATACTGAGCTCGGCCATCTCCACCTCCAGCATGTGTGTAACTTACACCCTATAGGATTGCGTCATTCATACAATATACTGCACTCGGCCATCTCCACCCCCAGCATGTGTGTAACTTACACCCTATAGGATTGCGTCATTCATACAATATACTGCGCTCGGCCATCTCCACCTCCAGCATGTGTGTAACTTACACCCTATAGGATTGCGTCATTCATACAATATACTGCACTCGGCCATCTCCACCCCCAGCATGTGTGTAACTTACACCTTAGAGGATTGTGTCATTCATACAATATACTGCACTCGGCCATCTCCACCTTCAGCATGTGTGTAACTTACACCCTAGAGGATTGCGTCATTCATACAATATACTGCGCTCGGCCATCTCCACCTCCAGCATGTGTGTAACTTACACCCTATAAGATTGCGTCATTCATACAATATACTGCGCTCGGCCATCTCCACCCCCAGCATGTGTGTAACTTACACCCTATAGGATTGCGTCATTCATACAATTTACTGCGCTCGGCCATCTCCACCCCCAGCATGTGTGTAACTTACACCCTAGAGGATTGCGTCACTCATACAATATACTGCGCTCGGCCATCTCCACCCCCAGCATGTGTGTAACTTACACCCTATAGGATTGCGTCATTCATACAATATACTGCACTCGGCCATCTCCACCCCCAGCATGTGTGTAACTTACACCTTAGAGGATTGTGTCATTCATACAATATACTGCACTCGGCCATCTCCACCTTCAGCATGTGTGTAACTTACACCCTAGAGGATTGCGTCATTCATACAATATACTGCGCTCGGCCATCTCCACCTCCAGCATGTGTGTAACTTACACCCTATAAGATTGCGTCATTCATACAATATACTGCGCTCGGCCATCTCCACCCCCAGCATGTGTGTAACTTACACCCTATAGGATTGCGTCATTCATACAATTTACTGCGCTCGGCCATCTCCACCCCCAGCATGTGTGTAACTTACACCCTAGAGGATTGCGTCACTCATACAATATACTGCGCTCGGCCATCTCCACCCCCAGCATGTGTGTAACTTACACCCTAGAGGATTGTGTCACTCATACAATATACTGCGCTTGGCCATCTCCACCTCCAGCATGTATGTAACTTACACCCTAGAGGGTTGCGTCATTCATACAATATACTGCGCTCCGGTATTGTATGATAAAGAGAATGCAGTTACTGGGACAATCCACAGATCATCGCATGACGTTCTGGTTACAGGACATGGCAGGAAAAAAGTATAAGAAATGTCCCGTATTCTGGACCGTGCGCTATTGTGTGGAGTCGCTGCGGCTATAAGATAAGATAAGATAATCCTTTAATAGTCCCACAGTGCGGATACTCAGCATGTTACAGCAGCCTAGTAATACAGATACAGGATAATACACAGGAATATATTACAGGACACACAGACTGAGGAGAGAAGATATACCAGGAGTCCATAGCAGCTAAGGAACGGGAGAGAAAGAGGAAGACGTCATAATCATAATCATTAGTTCTCTGTGCGGAGTGTCTGCGCTGGGTCTGATGTAGATTATACAGCCTGGTCGCGGTTGGAAGGAAGGACCTGCGATAGCTCCTTCTCACACTTGGGGTGAAGCAGACGGTCGCTTACAGTGCTGCCAAGTCCCATCAGGGTCCCATACATGGGGTGGGATTTGTTCTCCCGCATGGACCTCACCACGGACAGTGTCCTTCTGTCACCCACCACCTGTACTGGGTCCAAGGGGCCCCCCAGGACAGAGCTGGCCCTCCTGATCAGCCTGTCAAGTCTATTTCTGTCCCTGGCTGGTATACAGCGCCCCCAGCAGGCCACACCGAAAAAGATGGCTGAAGCAACCACAGAGTTGAAGAAGGCCCTAAGAAGTGTCCCCTGGACTCTGAAGGCCCTAAGAAGTGTCCCCTGGACTCCCGGCCCTAAGAAGTGTCCCCTGGACTCTGAAGGCCCTAAGAAGTGTCCCCTGGACCCCCGGCCCTAAGAAGTGGCCCCTGGACTCCAAAGGCCCTCAGCCTCCTGAGCAGGTAGAGTCTGCTGTGGCCCTTTCTGTGCAGCGCTTCCAGGTGGTCAGCCCAGTCTAGTTTATTATTGAGGAGCGCACCCAGATACTTATAGGTCCTGACTATCTTACTACATGTTCCTTGGATCTCTACTGATGAAAGGTATAGAAAGTAGAAAGGTATAATAGGTGATAGCTATAACATATAAGGCTGGATCGGGCCTGAGGATACTAATATGGTGGAGCAGCTACGAGACGCAGGAACGTATAGAGAGTCCTATAGAGAGACTCCAGAGGATACGAGAGTGCAAAGATGGCTGTGGTTAGCCGAGAGGTGCAGGAGGCAGAGCCAAGAAAACGTGCAAGGGAGTGTCTGGAGAGAAGTCTCTGCCTTCATGGCTGCTGTTTATACTTGTAGGAGATAACACAGGAATTGCCATGAACAGATGTTGCACTCTGCACCCTAAACACTCCCCGCCTGCTCTCAGTGACTGTATCCTGGCAGATCGCCCTTGTGCTATATAAATACAGAAGGACACAGTACACACAGCGCTGTAGTCACCAGGGACCAGGACACAGTACACACAGCGCTGTAGTCACCGGGGACCAGGACACAGTACACACAGCGCTGTAGTCACCAGGGACCAGGACACAGTACACACAGCGCAGTAGTCACCAGGGACCAGGACACAGTACACACAGCGCTGTAGTCACCAGGGACCAGGACACAGTACACACAGCGCAGTAGTCACCAGGGACCAGGACACAGTACACACAGCGCTGTAGTCACCAGGGACCAGGACACAGTACACACAGCGCAGTAGTCACCACGGAGCAGGACACAGTACACACAGCGCTGTAGTCACCAGGGACCAGGACACAGTACACACAGCGCAGTAGTCACCACGGAGCAGGACACAGTACACACAGCGCTGTAGTCACCAGGGACCAGGACACAGTACACACAGCGCTGTAGTCACCAGGGAGCAGGACACAGTACACACAGTGCTGTAGTCACCAGGGACCAGGACACAGTACACACAGCGCAGTAGTCACCAGGGACCAGGACACAGTACACACAGCGCTGTAGTCACCAGGGACCAGGACACAGTACACACAGCGCAGTAGTCACCAGGGACCAGGACACAGTACACACAGCGCTGTAGTCACCAGGGACCAGGACACAGTACACACAGCGCTGTAGTCACCAGGGACCAGGACACAGTACACACAGCGCTGTAGTCACCGGGGAGCAGGACACAGTACACACAGCGCTGTAGTCACCGGGGAGCAGGACACAGTACACACAGCGCTGCAGTCACCGGGGAGCAGGACACAATACACACAGTGCTGCAGTCACCGGGGAGCAGGACACAGTACACACCGCGCTGTAGTCTCAGGATGGCTCTGAATATTGCAGTAACGCTTCTCCTGGCCACTGGGGTCGCTCTACTCATATATCTCATTAAATGGTGGGGAAGGGTCAAACATAGGAACCTGCCCCCAGGACCGACCCCTCTGCCCGGCCTGGGGAATATCCTTCAGATCAGCACCTCAGAACTACCCCAGTCACTACTTAAGGTAAGTACCGTACAATGATCTGCAATGTTACCGTTATCAGGGCGCTGGTCACACAGGAGCTCCCACTACAAATCTGTTGAAATATCCGGGTGATCCAGTAATGCACAAGGTTATGTTAGATGGGTCACACAACAATAAGCTGATCCCAGGAGGTGCCAGTGCTGGAACCGTCAGCAACCGCCTGATCCTTGTGGGGGAGTCCAGCACCAAGTGTCCAATGTACCTGCAGCACCCCAATATTCATGTGTGAACATGGCCGCCGGGCGCTATTATATGATGTTTTCTCTCTCTAGCTCAGTGAGACGTACGGACCGGTCTATACCATCTACTTAGCAAAGTTTCAGATAGTAGTACTGACGGGATACGATGCGGTGAAGGAGGCGTTGGTGGACCGCGGTGACGTGTTTAGTGATAGGTCAGAAGTAGGAGCCGGAGAATTTTTTTCTAAGGAGTTTGGTAAGTCAATAACATAAAGGACTAAGATAAAACACAAAACAAGTCATTTTATATCATTTCAGTGTGAAGTTTTAATGTGTATAATATATTGTATTTATGACTTTTAATCCTCATAGAATATGTATTCAGGGTTGTCCTATATCAGCCGCCCTGACCCAGTATGTACAGCAAAGTATCCTGATAAAGGGGTTTAGTGAATATCCTCATTTCACCTTGCTACATAGATAACACGCAGCGCCATAATAGTACAGCAGCGGAGCTCTACCTGCTACATAGATAACATGCAGCGCCATAATAGTACAGCAGCGGAGCTCTACCTGCTACATAGATAACATGCAGCGCCATAATAGTACAGCAGCGGAGCTCTACCTGCTACATAGATAACACGCAGCGCCATAATAGTACAGCAGCGGAGCTCTACCTGCTACATAGATAACACGCAGCGCCATAATAGTACAGCACCAGAGCTCTACCTGCTACATAGATAACACACAGCGCCATAATAGTACAGCAGCGGAGCTCTACCTGCTACATAGATAACACGCAGCGCCATAATAGTACAGCACCGGAGCTCTACCTGCTACATAGATAACACGCAGCGCCATAATAGTACAGCACCGGAGCTCTACCTGCTACATAGATAACACGCAGCGCCATAATAGTACAGCAGCGGAGCTCTACCTGCTACATAGATAACACGCAGTAATATAATAGTACAGCACCGGAGCTCTACCTGCTACATAGATAACACGCAGCGCCATAATAGTACAGCAGCGGAGCTCTACCTGCTACATAGATAACACTCATTAATATAATAGTACAGCAGCGGAGCTCTACCTGCTACATAGATAACACGCAGTGCCATAATAGTACAGCACCGGAGCTCTACCTGCTACATAGATAACACGCAGCGCCATAATAGTACAGCAGCGGAGCTCTACCTGCTACATAGATAACACGCAGCGCCATAATAGTACAGCAGCGGAGCTCTACCTGCTACATAGATAACACGCAGCGCCATAATAGTACAGCAGCGGAGCTCTACCTGCTACATAGATAACACGCAGCGCCATAATAGTACAGCACCGGAGCTCTACCTGCTACATAGATAACACGCAGCGCCATAATAGTACAGCAGCGGAGCTCTACCTGCTACATAGATAACACTCATTAATATAATAGTACAGCAGCGGAGCTCTACCTGCTACATAGATAACACGCAGTGCCATAATAGTACAGCAGCGGAGCTCTACCTGCTACATAGATAACACTCAGTAATATAATAGTACAGCACCGGAGCTCTACCTGCTACATAGATAACACGCAGCGCCATAATAGTACAGCAGCGGAGCTCTACCTGCTACATAGATAACACGCAGCGCCATAATAGTACAGCAGCGGAGCTCTACCTGCTACATAGATAACACGCAGCGCCATAATAGTACAGCACCGGAGCTCTACCTGCTACATAGATAACACGCAGCGCCATAATAGTACAGCAGCGGAGCTCTACCTGCTACATAGATAACACGCAGCGCCATAATAGTACAGCAGCGGAGCTCTACCTGCTACATAGATAACACGCAGCGCCATAATAGTACAGCAGCGGAGCTCTACCTGCTACATAGATAACACGCAGCGCCATAATAGTACAGCAGCGGAGCTCTACCTGCTACATAGATAACACGCAGCGCCATAATAGTACAGCAGCGGAGCTCTACCTGCTACATAGATAACACGCAGCGCCATAATAGTACAGCACCGGAGCTCTACCTGCTACATAGATAACACGCAGCGCCATAATAGTACAGCAGCGGAGCTCTACCTGCTACATAGATAACACGCAGCGCCATAATAGTACAGCAGCGGAGCTCTACCTGCTACATAGATAACACGCAGCGCCATAATAGTACAGCACCGGAGCTCTACCTGCTACATAGATAACACGCAGCGCCATAATAGTACAGCAGCGGAGCTCTACCTGCTACATAGATAACACGCAGTGCCATAATAGTACAGCACCGGAGCTCTACCTGCTACATAGATAACACGCAGCGCCATAATAGTACAGCACCGGAGCTCTACCTGCTACATAGATAACACGCAGCGCCATAATAGTACAGCAGCGGAGCTCTACCTGCTACATAGATAACACGCAGCGCCATAATAGTACAGCAGCGGAGCTCTACCTGCTACATAGATAACACTCAGTAATATAATAGTACAGCACCGGAGCTCTACCTGCTACATAGATAACATGCAGCGCCATAATAGTACAGCAGCGGAGCTCTACCTGCTACATAGATAACACGCAGCGCCATAATAGTACAGCACCGGAGCTCTACCTGCTACATAGATAACACGCAGCGCCATAATAGTACAGCAGCGGAGCTCTACCTGCTACATAGATAACACGCAGCGCCATAATAGTACAGCACCGGAGCTCTACCTGCTACATAGATAACACGCAGCGCCATAATAGTACAGCAGCGGAGCTCTACCTGCTACATAGATAACACTCAGTAATATAATAGTACAGCACCGGAGCTCTACCTGCTACATAGATAACATGCAGCGCCATAATAGTACAGCAGCGGAGCTCTACCTGCTACATAGATAACACGCAGCGCCATAATAGTACAGCACCGGAGCTCTACCTGCTACATAGATAACATGCAGCGCCATAATAGTACAGCAACTGAGCCCAATAATGGCTGACGGACGTCCGCTTCACCCCAGGGACCACCGGTCATTATTCTTGTGATTCTGCAGCAAGTCCAGCAATACCTGCTCATCTGCTTTGGGTTAAGGAGATCTGGACCTTACCGGATGATTTCTTGTCTCGCTATTCTTACTTTATGACTGTGCTGAGCTCTTGTTATATTATCTCCTGTCACTTTCTTTATGGTCTTGTCTTCTTCTTCTTTTCTAATTCTAAGACTGGTTGCACTTTCAGGGGTCATTGCAAGCAGCGGAGAAAGGTGGAAAATCCTTCGGCGGTTTTCTCTGACAACTTTGAGAAATTTTGGAATGGGGAAGAGAAGCATTGAAGAAAGAATCCAGGAAGAAGCCGGCTGTCTCATTGAGAAATTTATGAAGGAGAAAGGTGGGCAGAGTTCCAAAATATGGTGTAACATTCATTGGTCACATGGTCTGTTGGCAGACCCATCCAGAAAAACAAGGTAGAGCTGCCATGCTAAGCCCAGGTTGTGCTGTTCTGAACTTTTCCATCCGGCACATCTTTTTCTGTTATGTCACATGTGATGGGGTTGTGGTAATGACTTCATTTATCTGCCCCCTTCATCTACCCCCATTGTAGGTTTGTAGGGGCATTTTGACATTCCTTTTTTTTTTGCCGATTTCTCTTTGGTCTTCTGAGCTCCTCTGCAGGGCTGATCAGGCTCCTCTTGCACAGAGATGATGAAAGTAATGACCGACATCTCTTCATATTTACAGACCATTCCATTAACCCAGAAGACATCCTGAGACTCGCTGTGTCCAATGTCATCTGCTCTGTTGTGTTTGGTGAAAGGTTTGACTACGAAGACCCAAAGTTCTTGACTCTCATATCGTATATTCACAATCTCTCTGAGATGTTTAACAGCCGATCAGGACAGGTAACTATTATACAATATCTAAAATGTAAATGGACAGATTGTAATAATCAAGGATTAGGGTTGAGCAATCGGGATCGGAAAAGATCGGATTCCGATCGGCGATCGAGTAACTTTCATGATCCCGATCTTTTCCAGCGGGATCGAGGTCGGAGGTTATCTCAAGATCGGCTCAACCTTAAAAGTGACTTTTTCCATAGAGAAGCATTGACTAGGGTTGAGGATCGGGATCAGAAAAGATCGATTACAATCGGCGATCGAGCAAATTTCACAAACGCGATCAGGATCAGGATCGGCTGGAAAATGATTGGAAATCGGATTTTAACATCAATCCTGAAATTTCAACCCTATTAAGGATTTGTTACCATTCACTACTGATGGGCGAACTGCATCAGAGCAGATAGTGGATGGCCCAAAAAGACCGGGGCACTGGAGGATGCTTTGGCAAAGCGCAGGCGCAGGGCATCCTATTATTCTTCAGTCTCCAGAGTATAGTAATAAACTTTGGTGGATTTGTCAGTAATCTCCAAAATTTTGGGTTCAGCCAAACCTAAAATTTTGTAAATGTGTAATGAACTTGTTACAAAGTGGTTGGTCCATCTCGATACATATAACATTAGCAATCTGTCTCCATGGTAACAGACTACAAACAAACCCTGTGTTGTCGGATCCTCCCGTCATATTCTCTTCCTTCTGTCTCGTACATCTCACTAAGATACATTTGGTAGATTAGGAAACTATTGTGGACCAGTTATAGTGAGTGCGGCTGCGGGGTCGCACCGTGCAAGGACTGGTTTTAGTTTGAAGAACTTTCGCTATGTTCAGGACTTGCAGACATAACATGGAAGGATTTCTACAATGTTGTCTCAAATATTGTTACTTTTCTATTACTTTTGTTTCTTAAATTAGTTATATAACATGTTCCCGACCATAATGAAGCGCCTTCCGGGTCCTCACCAGACGATGATCAAGACTATGAATACGTTGAATCAGTCCATTAAGGAGATGTTGGATACGCACCGAGACACCCTGGATGAGAACTGCCCCCGAGACTTCATCGATTGCTTCCTCATAAAGATGGAGGAGGTGAGTTTGTAGATGACTGAAAAAACCCTTTTGAGTAACATATTTGAAGGTGCTTATTAGAGATTGGTGAACCTCACTAGATTGGGTTGATGAATATTCCCGAGGTTCTGCCCCAGAGGCCGGAAGTGGCCAGATGCCGCAATGATACCTAGAAAGCGGGACTTAAAGGGAATATAACAGGTTGTTACTTTACTCACCTCCTCTGGGACTCCATTTACTATATTCTGGGATTTGAGGAGACCCCAGAGTGTAATGATGTTTCACGGATGATGAACCCCAAAAGTTTTGGGTTCAGGTAGAGCAGAAAACATTTAGAAAATCTGGGTCCTATCCGAATTGAGTCCTATCCGAATCGGTTTGTTCATCCCAGTGCTAATAACAAATCATTCTATTGGCTGCTAATTCAATCTTGTATTTCTATTCTCTGTTCTGTTCTAAAATCCATCGTGTGCAAAATAATAATCAGTGTTTAATGTCCAGGAAAAAAATAATCCGGACACTGAATTTCACGATACAAATCTAGCGGCGACCATATTAGATTTATTCTTTGCTGGAACGGAGACCACGAGTATGACCCTGAGATACGGCCTCCTTACACTCATCAAATATCCTGAAATACAAGGTAATAACCAGTTTTAGGGGGGGGGGGGGGGGGTAACGTGTGAAAATAACATATCATGCTCCGCTTCTAGGGCTGTAGCTATGGGTGATGCAGAGGTCATATCCCGGCTACACAAGAAGAGACCACTATCATAAATGGCACTGTAGGTGGGTGACCCTGTTATAGATTATTCTTTGGGGTCCAGGAACTGGAACTTAAAGGGGTTGTTCAGGTTCATACATGTCAATGAAGAAAGCAGGGAGGGGGCAGAAAATAAAAATGCATAAATACCTGGGACTGGCTGGGAAAGAAAGAAACAGACATAGAGCAGATTCTCCTCTTCTTACTGTGTGCGGGGTATGGCAGCTAGTCTCCATCCAACAGCTCAGAGAGAACTATCAACTCCAGATACAGCATGCCGAGGGTTACAGTCATATCATGGCCAGGTATAATGTCACTCCTCACATTCACATACTTCAGCAGTTTATCCTTAAAAGTCAACAAGACGACAGGTAGCCTTTAGGATTAATGTCCACCGATAACCCCGAGTCTGGTTCAGTGATAACTTTATTACATATTACATGATTGTTACATTTGTTCCCTTGGCCATCCTGTATGACATCACTTTTATCCATATTGCACCAATTTTACCCTTTGTCCATACCTCCAGCTTTCCCCAGTCCCACTGTCATATTATTGTCCTCTATGATGACTTTACAGAGGTCACTTCATGGTCCTACAGATTTCGGATTGTTGTATTGTTCTGTATGTGTATGAGCTACAAGTATTGTTATATTTCGGTTGATTTAGTTGTCATTGTGCTATGAACACAATACTAGATAATACTAGAAATGTGTCCCTTCTTCTGTTTTTGTTAATTTTAGCAAAGCTCCACCAAGAGATTGACAGTGTAATAGGCAGAGATCGGAGTCCATCCATAGAAGACAGAAGTAAGATGCCCTATACAGAGGCCGTGATCCACGAGATCCAGAGATTTGCTGATATTGTCCCTTCAGGACTTCCCCACGCCGCCAGCAAGGACACGACCTTCAGAGGATATCACATTCCTAAGGTGCAGTATTGTCCTCTTCCAAACCCTTTGACCCCCGCTTCACATCTGTGTTCAATATTCTGTATGGGAAGTCCACTTGGGGATCCCCTGAAAGTAAACCTATACGCAGTTAGCTAAGAAACCTCATGGACCCCATAGATTATAATGGGTTTGTGTGGTTTCCGCACAAAACAAGCGGAGAGAAAAGTGGTGCTTGCAACACAGTACAATACATATTAAGGGGCACAGAAGTACAATATACAGTAATGGCAGAGATCCTATACTATATATTACCCTATACATTACACTATACATTACACTATACATTACCCTATACATTACACCCTACACTACATTAACATTGTAACAAAGCCTCACACATCAATCAGCTAAACAATAGACTTCAGCCAAGCGATTACATCTTACTCCCTGAAGGATTCATATTCCAGCACTCCCGAACATTATCTTATTAATAGAGATGAGCGAGTAGTATTCGATCGAGTAGGTATTGGATAGAATACTACGGTATTCGAAATACTCGTACTTGATCGACTACCACTTGCTGTTCGAATGGAAAAGTTTGATGCAGAACCAGCATTGATTGGCTGAATGCTATACAGTCATCCAATCACCGCTGGTTCTTCTCCTACCTCTAGAAGTCTTCTCCGTGCAGCGTCCCCGCGGCGTCTTCCGGCTCTGAATTCACTCTGCCAGGCATCGGGCCTGGGCAGAGCCAACTGTGCATGTCTGCTTGTAGTGCTTGTAGTGCGGGCATGCGTAGTTGGCTCTGCCCAGGCCCGATGCCTGGCAGAGTGAATGAAGAGCCGGAAGACGCCGCGGGGACGCTGCACGGAGAAGACTTCTCGGAGGATCCAGCCCGACCCTCACTCGTGGACTTGGTAAGTATAATTTGATTGAACGTTGCCTACCCCTGAAATGAGCATTTTCCCCCCATAGACTATAATAGGGTTCGATATTCGATTTGAGTAGTCGAATATTGAGGGGCGACTCGAAACGAATATCGAACCTCGGACATTTTACTGTTCGCTCATCTCTACTTATTAACAAATAACTTTGAAACTCTTATTGAAAAGGAAACAATATTTACCTGTCACCTCTTTGGTGAATTTGGTGAAAAACTGAATTTCCTTATAAATTTCCAGCCTTTCAATAGCCGGCACTAGAGACAGACTCTCCCCTCTTTCCTATATATGAAGAAGATAAAATATTTGCATCCTTTTCTCAAATTCCCCAAGGAAACATTCAGGACTGTTATGTCTCCCCCACCCATACAATGGCCTCCATAAGAAGACATAGTCCTCCCCGATCCACATCAGCGGCCTCTCAGTGCCCTGATTTGCCTGATGAGGGGCGAGGGCTCTGACTCGGAGATCTGCACATGGGTTATCATAGCTTTTTGGAAACGTTTTCTTTGGTTTCTCTTGAGTTAGATCCTAAATCAAGATTTCTGTAAGGGTTTTTCTGCAATGTGTGAATGGGATTAGCCGAAATTCACTTTGCAGGTCCTGGAAAACGCGACATTGTTTTGCTGCAACATTTTCATGATGGCCAAGATCCTGCATTTTCGCAACGTGCGGCCCCAGCCTAATAGACTTGAAATTAAAGGGTTATTATAACCTTCTAATAGGCTCTACTATGAACACAGTTTTCCATCATTGGGAAGTAATTTCCATAACTTTTACCATTTCTAGACATAATTTTACAGATCTCCACATTTTATACATTTTCTTTCAGGGCACCATGGTGATCCCACTCCTGACCTCTGTCCTTAAAGACCCCAAACAATTCAAGAACCCGCATGCGTTTGATCCTGGGCACTTTCTGGATGACAATGGTCGCTTTAAGAAAAGTGATGCCTTTATGCCGTTCTCCGCAGGTAAGAGATTATTACTTCCTAATTATTAATAGTAATCAATGACTGAGGTGGAGCTTGGTAGGAATCTGGGGTTGGACATATAAAATACTTCCAGCATCTTCTACTTTGATCTGGTTGGCGGACCTAGGCTAGGTTTAAAAGCCCCACAAAATACTCCCCCAGCAGCCCCATAAAATACTCCCCCGGCAACCCCACAAAATACTCCCCCAGCAACCCCACAAAATACTCCCCCGGCAACCCCACAAAATACTCCCCCAGCAACCCCACAAAATACTCCCCCAGCAACCCCACAAAATACTCCCCCGGCAACCCCCCAAAATACTCCCCCAGCAACCCCACAAAATACTCCCCCAGCAACCCCACAAAATACTCCCCCAGCAACCCCACAAAATACTCCCCCGGCAACCCCCCAAAATACTCCCCCAGCAACCCCACAAAATACTCCCCAAGCAACCCCACAAAATACTCCCCCGGCAACCCCACAAAATACTCCCCCAGCAACCCCACAAAATACTCCCCCGGCAGCCCCACAAAATACTCCCCCAGCATCCCCACAAAATACTCCCCCAGCAACCCCACAAAATACTCCCCCGGCAACCCCACAAAATACTCCCCCAGCATCCCCACAAAATACTCCCCCAGCAACCCCACAAAATACTCCCCCGGCAACCCCACAAAATACTCCCCCGGCAACCCCACAAAATACTCCCCCAGCAACCCCCCAAAATACTCCCCCAGCAACCCCCCAAAATACTCCCCCAGCAACCCCACAAAATACACCCCCGGCAACCCCACAAAATACTCCCCCAGCAACCCCACAAAATACTCCCCCGGCAGCCCCACAAAATACTCCCCCAGCAACCCCACAAAATACACCCCCGGCAACCCCACAAAATACTCCCCCGGCAGCCCCACAAAATACTCCCCCAGCATCCCACAAAATACTCCCCCGGCAACTCCACAAAATACTCCCCCGGCAACCCCACAAAATACTCCCCCGGCAACCCCACAAAATACTCCCCCAGCAACCCCACAAAATACTCCCCCAGCAACCCCACAAAATACACCCCCGGCAACCCCACAAAATACACCCCCGGCAACCCCCCAAAATACTCCCCCGGCAACCCCACAAAATACTCCCCCAGCAGCCCCACAAAATACTCCCCCGGCAACCCCACAAAATACTCCCCCAGCAACCCCACAAAATACTCCCCCAGCAGCCCCACAAAATACTCCCCCGGCAACCCCCCAAAATACTCCCCCAGCAACCCCCCAAAATACTCCCCCAGCAACCCCACAAAATACACCCCCGGCAACCCCACAAAATACTCCCCCAGCAACCCCACAAAATACTCCCCCAGCAACCCCACAAAATACTCCCCCGGCAGCCCCACAAAATACTCCCCCAGCATCCCCACAAAATACTCCCCCGGCAACCCCACAAAATACTCCCCCAGCAACTCCACAAAATACTCCCCCGGCAACTCCACAAAATACTCCCCCGGCAACCCCACAAAATACTCCCCCGGCAACCCCACAAAATACACCCCCGGCAACCCCACAAAATACTCCCCCAGCAGCCCCACAAAATACTCCCCAAGCAACCCCACAAAATACTCCCCCGGCAACCCCACAAAATACTCCCCCAGCAGCCCCACAAAATACTCCCCAAGCAACCCCACAAAATACTCCCCCGGCAGCCCCACAAAATACTCCCCCAGCATCCCACAAAATACTCCCCCGGCAACTCCACAAAATACTCCCCCGGCAACCCCACAAAATACTCCCCCGGCAACCCCACAAAATACTCCCCCAGCAACCCCACAAAATACTCCCCCAGCAACCCCACAAAATACACCCCCGGCAACCCCACAAAATACTCCCCCAGCAGCCCCACAAAATACTCCCCCGGCAACCCCACAAAATACTCCCCCAGCAACCCCACAAAATACTCCCCCAGCAGCCCCACAAAATACTCCCCCGGCAACCCCCCAAAATACTCCCCCAGCAACCCCCCAAAATACTCCCCCAGCAACCCCACAAAATACACCCCCGGCAACCCCACAAAATACTCCCCCAGCAACCCCACAAAATACTCCCCCAGCAACCCCACAAAATACTCCCCCGGCAGCCCCACAAAATACTCCCCCAGCATCCCACAAAATACTCCCCCGGCAACTCCACAAAATACTCCCCCGGCAACCCCACAAAATACTCCCCCGGCAACCCCACAAAATACACCCCCGGCAACCCCACAAAATACTCCCCCAGCAGCCCCACAAAATACTCCCCAAGCAACCCCACAAAATACTCCCCCGGCAACCCCACAAAATACTCCCCCGGCAACCCCACAAAATACTCCCCCAGCAACCCCCCAAAATACTCCCCCAGCAACCCCACAAAATACTCCCCCAGCAACCCCACAAAATACTCCCCCAGCAGCCCCACAAAATACTCCCCCAGCATCCCACAAAATACACCCCCGGCAACCCCACAAAATACTCCCCCAGCAACCCCACAAAATACTCCCCCGGCAACCCCACAAAATACTCCCCCGGCAACCCCACAAAATACACCCCCGGCAACCCCACAAAATACTCCCCCAGCAACCCCACAAAATACACCCCCGGCAACCCCACAAAATACTCCCCCAGCAACCCCACAAAATACTCCCCCAGCAACCCCACAAAATACTCCCCCGGCAACCCCACAAAATACTCCCCCGGCAACCCCACAAAATACACCCCCGGCAACCCCACAAAATACTCCCCCGGCAACCCCACAAAATACACCCCCGGCAACCCCACAAAATACTCCCCCGGCAACCCCACAAAATACTCCCCCAGCAAAGTTTCACTCAATCTTTCATTGTCTGTGTTTGTTCTGTCTTCTCAGGTAAACGTATCTGCGTGGGAGAAGGTCTGGCCCGGATGGAGCTTTTCCTCTTTCTAACCACTATATTGCAAAGGTTTACCTTGGAGCCCACCGAAGACCGAAGCAATCTGAGTATCGGCCCTGAGCCCAACACTAACGCTTCACGACCTCGTCCTTACCGGATGAAAGTCATCCCTCGGCTTTGAGTTGAAGACAAACTTCTCATACAAATAAAATGTGCACTAGATTTTTTATGTAGGTTGTGAGCCCCATATAGTGATCACAATGTACATTCTTTTTTCCTATCAGAAGCTCACCCTATACAATCAAGTTTACAATAACTCAGAATTAGGGTTGAGCCGATCTTGAAATTTCAGGATCGTTTTTAAAATCCGGTTTCCATTCATTTTCCATCTGAGCCCAATCCCAATTCCGATCCCAATGCAAGTCAATAGGATTTTTTTTTAATTATCGAAGATCGAAAAACAATCCTATTCACTACACAGCATGGAGTCCAAACATTTTAACAATTTTTGGACTCCACGCTGTGTAGTGATTAAAAAAAAAAATCCCCCAGCTACTTAGCCCACCTGGTGTCCACTTACCTGCACAGATCCGCTGCCGCTGCTGTTCTTCTCAGTCCAGTCCTCTCTCACTGACATGCCTTCAGAGCGCCGTGCGCAGCCCCACCTCCCTAGGCTAGTGTTAGAGATGATGGGAATAGGCGGGGCTTGCTGTGGCTCCTAAGCCACAAGCCCCACCTTCTCCCAGCATTTCTAACACTAGTCTAGAGAGGCGGGGGCACGCAGGGCGCTCTGAAGGCATGTCAACGAGAGAGAAGAGGAGCGAGAAGAACGGGGAGCGTCAGCACTTCTGTGCAGGTAAGTTGAGCGATCGGGATCGGAATTCTGTTCCTGATCTTTTTTAGGCGGTATCAGAATTCGATCGCGATCGTGAAATTTACTCAATCGCCGGTCGGGATCCGATCTTTTCCGATCCCGATTGCTCAACCTTACTCAGAATATGAAAATAATAAAACTCATAAAATACAGAATAAAAAGCTGCTGCCATTTACCGCTTGTTCTTTATTATTTGCTACTGTGGTGTTGTGACAATTTCCCGACACCACCTGGTAAGAGGCCACTCATCAGCGATTACTATTTCACTTTGTCATTTCCAATATTATACTATCATTGGCGCTCGCTGTCTCTTCTTTGTTGTATCCTTACAATATATTATCTGTCACTGACTAAGATACTAAATAAAAAACTAGGACCGAAATTTTGCTTCCTTTTAGAACTATTTTCACAAGAAAACAACATTTGTCATTTTCTTACTCTCTAGTGAATGTTACCTACACACTCCGCTATCTCTTCCTTTCCTGGTGACATCATCCTTCTCTTTGTACTGTTCACCTTCCTGTATCTTATCTTTACTCCATGTTACAATGTTACTGTACTATATATAGTATACGGCTGTGATAAGAAACCATAAAAACTCCAATAAAGATAGGAATTCTTCTGTAGACCGATTTCTAAAGAGAGACTACAGATTGACTATTGTGTCTTATGTCTCTTTCATTTTCACTTTTCTTATGGCGCACAATGTCTTGATGTTGTTTGTTTACACTTACTACGTTTATTCAGCCGTCCTTTCTGAACTTACTGTGATGGGAAATATGGGATATACAGGATATACAGGATATATATATATATATATATATATATATATATATATATATATATATGAGAATTCTCCTTACTAGAGGTCTGTAACTTGCTATTTTTTAGGTTTCCCATAAATAATCCAATAAGTACAAAGTAATTTGTATTATATTTTAGAGAATGCCTTGACTTGTGTAGTAAAAGGGCCGATCTCAAGTTGGTAAAAAAGATCTGTCCATTGGCCTTCGTGTGTTCCTGACATAAATCCATATATGTCTAACTCAGATCAGAACAATATGGGGACAAGATGGTGAGAAACTCCTTTGGTTCATTATATAATTACTGTCTATTATTATTTGGAGGTTCTTTGTCCATTGCCATCTCAGCTATATTGTTGCCGTGTTACAATCCACTGAGAGTGTATCGGCAAGTGAAGAGACAGAGCAAGGAACTTCTTCTACTATGGAGCAAATGGTCTCATGTGTCTCGGCAAACTCTTTAAACACTAAGGGTAAGTTCAGACGGGGGCCGGAGGCCGCCTCAGGTCCCGATCCAAAGAACGGGTAGCTGCGTCTGAAAGCCGGTGCACTGCACTGGCATCCAGCCACACACTCTGCTCCAGATTAGGCCCAATGAATGGACCTAATCCGGAGGAGGGAGTGTCTTCAGGCCGAATCGCGAGGCGAAACAGCCTGAAGAATCAGCACCTCCCTTTTTTTTCCGGGAGCCGGAACAAAGTGGCTCCTGGAAAAAAACTCCTGAGCGGCTCCCATTGATTTTAATGGGAGCTATCTTTTTGGTGAAGATTTTGAGGTGAATATGGCCTCAAAACACTAACCAAAAATCTCCGTGTGAACTTACCCTTAGAATGTATTCAACCATTTCCAGCCCTGCCTCTACATCCTCCTATTACAGCTTTGTCTCCAGTGTCACCGTCTCCCAGTCCCAGCACCTTATATAGCCTTCCATTGTGAAGCGAAACAAAAAAAATCTCCAAGTACAGATACTTCCGTGAACACGACGTCCTTGGCTCTTTCTACAGTATCTGCAATGGCTCTTATCACAAATATATGCACATAATCTATACTCACTGTGTACTAAGCTCAAAGTTCATTTGTTGATAAACCGGGGTCTACCACACGTCAAACCGTTGCATCTGAATCTGACAAAGCCGGCTTACACCCATGTCTTCAATTAACATGACCAAACCCATTTGTAATGATCTAGATTTAGCAAAAATTTAAGTTTTTCAATTCATCTTGGACAAATTGGAAAAATGACCGCTGCCATGTATAATATGATGAAGCAGAGCATATAGGAGGAGAATCATAGGATTGGTATGACCTAGAAAGGCTTTTGCCATCATCCTCTGAAAGCCAATGATGAGCGGTGGGTGGAGAAGTCACAGTGATGATGTCACAGAGAGAGGAGCCATGTTGTGAACATAATAGCAGAGAGAGAGCTAAATTTTAGGAGTTTTAGACGTTGGCCTACATACGACCAATAACCCCAGACTACATAATGTGCAGCGGCCATTCACAGCTTCTAGGTATGATTGCCTGCTTGACCGCCCCAGATGAATGTAATTGTTTGTTCTTTAACTATTTACTAATGAATTGTTTTTTTATTGTTTTTTTTTTGCTTGTTCGGTTGATGGATTTCTTTGTATTCAAGGACTGTTGACGACAAACTTTTTAGTTTTAAATAAGAATATTTGACAAAGGATATTACAGGGCATAGTGTGATGAATTCCTTTTTTTTATGTTTCTGTCTGGTAACATTATGAAGGTGGATCCAGGAAGTAGAGCCACTAAACCTCCATTATCAGCCTAGCACTTACCACCATCAGGGGGACCAGAAGGAGTCTGGTATTATCTAGCACCCAGCCATATAGTAATAATCAGGTACTAAGTGTTAGGATTGGGTCCCGCAGGGTTCTCTCTCAGCGCACAGCACCACCTACGGGTCAATCTAACTCTTGCCCTCGGCCTCGGGTAGTGAGGTGTCTGGAATGTAAGTCCAGCCTTCGGCCTACTGAGCATGCTCAGACATTTCGGAGACGCTCAGGGGCTAAGTGCCATTCTTTCCCTACTGTGCATGCTCAGACATTTTGCCCATACTGAGCATGATCGGTGACATCATGGCCACTGCCCTGTTGGGCGGGGACTAGCCTTTATATGGTGTGAGCCAACGCCCGCCCGATACTCACACTTTGACTAACTACCTTGAGACAGGAGGTTAGGGGCAGGTTCCAGTTAATGGTAGGAGCAGTCTCTAGGGATCTAGGTAGGATTCCTGCCAGTGGTAATCAATAGCCATTTAACTCCTCACTTTGTAGCTCCTAGCTATTGCAGGAGCGTGTTTTGTTGCTGATCTGGGGTGAAGTTTAACCCTTGGCAGCCTTGCTGTTTCAGCTGTACTGTGCACCTGTCCAGTGAGGTTAACTGGCAGGTTGTTGTTGCAGCTTGTTCACATTGTGTACCGCGCCACATGACTGCCAGTGCAGTTTAACTGGTAGCACACTATTCAGACCTTCTGGGCCTGTGGACCTTGCTGCAGTGCCTTGCAGACTAGCGGGTCTGTCATTTAAAAATATTATTTTTAAACATATACACAGAACCGTAACACTGGGGCAACCATAGGCTGGTATTATTAGGTTGGGAATGCCTAAGATTGTGGGTCCTCATATCCTAGTAATATTAGGCTGTAGTTGCTTTATTGTATTTATTTGGTTATGAAAAACAGAGGGGGATAAATTATTGATAAAATGACACCGGGTCAAGCTCACAAGTTCAGGTAAATTTGCAGTTAAAAAACTCAAGAATGGAATAAAGGCATCACTTTTCTTACAAAAACCTTTCTCATCCAGGAACTGTCCAGGATCAAACTCATCCGGGTTCTTGAAGTGTTTGGGGGCTTTTCAGGACGAAGCTGAGGACTGGAAACACGATGGTGCACTGAAAGTAAATGTATAAAATATCAAGATTTTTTAAAGTATGTCTATAAATGTTTAACATTGTGGAAATGAGTTCTTCATGGAAGAGGGAAACTGTGTCTAGTGTTACATGCTGGAAGGTCAGAGCAGCGCCTCAATTCCATATGAAACATGAAACGTAACAATGAGGTCGAGCTCGCAGGTTGCAGAGAATCTGATCTTTTCTTCTCTGCTAATTCCACACCTGAGATTGACTCCAAAAATTGGCCTTAATTTGGTGTTGCTGTGAGTGTTCAGACCTTCAGAGGCGTCATTTTTTAAATCATAGATATTACAATTTTACTAATATGGTGGAGCGGCTGCCAACGGTTAAACTATGGTGGAGCGGGCGCAGCTACAAGACGTAGGAACGTATAGAGAATCCTATAGAGGGACTCCAGAGGATACGAGAGTGCAAAGATGGCTGTGGTTAGCCGAGAGGTGCAGGAGGCAGAGCCAAGAAAACGTGCAAGGGAGTGTCTGGAGAGAAGTCTCTGCCTTCAGGGCTGCTGTTTATACTGGTAGGAGATAACACAGGAATTGCTATGAACATATATTGCACTCTGCACCCTAAACACTCCCCGCCTGCTCTCAGATCGCCCTTGTGCTATATAGATATAGAAGGACATAGTGCACACAGCGCTATAGTGACCGGCGAGCAGGACACAGTACACACAGCGCTGTAGTGACCGGAGGGAAGGACACAATACACACAGCGCTGTAGTCACCAGGGACCAGGACACAGTACACACAGCGCTGTAGTGACCGGAGGGAAGGACACAATACACACAGCGCTGTAGTCACCAGGGACCAGGACACAGTACACACAGCGCTGTAGTCACAGGATGGCTCTGAATATTGGATCAACTCTTCTCTTGGCCACTGGGGTCGCTCTACTCATATACCTCATTAAATGGTGGGGAAGGGTCAAACATAGGAACCTGCCCCCAGGACCGACCCCTCTGCCCGGCCTGGGGAATATGCTGCAGATCAGCAACTCCGAACTACCCCAGTCACTACTTAAGGTAAGTACCGTACGATCATCTGCAATGTTACCGTTATCAGGGCGCTGGTCAAGGTAACGAGTATTTGGTCAGACACAAGTATTTCCTATTTAGTTCATGTCAATGGGACTTCTGAAGATGGCTGAGCCTATACTACACTATACTATGTACCGCGCTCCCATAGACTGGGGCACAACTGTCCAACAACCGTATCATTCAGAACAGAGAGCAAAGCAGCCCAGTTTTCAGGATCCTTGGGGTGATCAGACCCCATTATTTGTAACGTATCCCCATTCTGAGATGAATACCGTAGATAGATGGTTACCGTAGATGACAGTACATAGCAGTCTGTATTCTGATGACATTCACAGGGTAAGAGGAAGATCTGAGGCCCCATCGCTGTCCTGTGACAGGACTGATGTGACTTAGGATGGAAGCTAATGTGATGATGAATGTATATGATGGGGATTATGTGCAGTATATAGATATATGTGTATAGGGGATAGGACATTAGTATCACTGTGTATAACGAAAGGTCTTGTGTAATGAGAAGAACAAGGTTATGTTAGATGGGTCACATAACAATAAGCTGATCCCAGGAGGTGCCAGTGCTGGAACCATCAGCAACCGCCTGATCCTTGTGGGGGAGTCCAGCACCAAGTGTCCAATGTACCTGCAGCACCCCAATATTCATGTGTGAACATGGCCGCCGGGCGCTATTTTATGATGTTTTCTCTCTCTCTAGCTCAGTGAGACGTACGGACCGGTCTATACCATCTACTTAGCAAAGTTTCAGATAGTAGTAATGACGGGATACGATGCGGTGAAGGAGGCGTTGGTGGACCGCGGCGACGTGTTTAGTGATAGGACAGAAGTAGGAGCCGGCGAGATTTTATCTAATGAGTTTGGTAAGTCAATAACATAAAGGACTAAGATAAAACACAAAACAAGTCATTTTATATCATTATCAATATATAATTATTAGAGATGAGCGAGTAGTATTCAATCGAGTAGGTATTCGATCCAATACTACGGTACTCGAAATACTCGCACTCGATCAAGTACCACTCACTATTCGAATGTAAAAGTTCGATGCAGAACCAGCATTGATTGGCCGAATGCTATACAGTCATCCAATCACCGCTGGTTCTTCTCCGACCTTTAGAAGTCTTCTCCGTGCAGCGTCCCCGCGGCGTCTTCCGGCTCTTCATTCACTCCACGGGGCATCGGGCCTGGGCAGAGCCGACTGTGCATGTCAGTATTCACCCCAGGGACCACCGGTCAGTATTCACCCCAGGGACCACCGGTCATTATTCACCCCAGGGACCACCTGTCAGTATTCACCCCAGGGACCACCGGTCATTATTCACCCCAGGGACCACCTGTCATTATTCACCCCAGGGACCACCTGTCAGTATTCACCCCAGGGACCACCTGTCATTATTCACCCCAGGGACCACCTGTCAGTATTCACCCCAGGGACCACCTGTCAGTATTCACCTCAGGGACCACCGGTCATTATTCACCCCAGGGACCACCTGTCAGTATTCACCCCAGGAACCACCTGTCAGTATTCACCCCAGGGACCACCTGTCATTATTCTCCCCAGGGACCACCTGTCATTATTCTCCCCAGGGACCACCTGTCATTATTCTCCCCAGGGACCACCTGTCAGTATTTTCCCCAGGGACCACCGGTCAGTATTCTCCCCAGGGACCACCGGTCAGTATTCACCCCAGGGACCACCGGTCAGTATTCTCCCCAGGGACCACCGGTCAGTATTCTCCCCAGGGACCACCGGTCAGTATTCTCCCCAGGGACCACCGGTCAGTATTCACCCCAGGGACCACCGGTCAGTATTCTCCCCAGGGACCACCGGTCAGTATTCTCCCCAGGGACCACCTGTCAGTATTCTCCCCAGGGACCACCTGTCATTATTCTCCCCAGGGACCACCTGTCATTATTCTCCCCAGGGACCACCTGTCAGTATTCTCCCCAGGGACCACCTGTCATTATTCTCCCCAGGGACCACCTGTCATTATTCTCCCCAGGGACCACCTGTCAGTATTCTCCCCAGGGACCACCTGTCAGTATTCACCCCAGGGACCACCTGTCATTATTCTCCCCAGGGACCACCTGTCATTATTCTCCCCAGGGACCACCTGTCATTATTCTCCCCAGGGACCACCTGTCAGTATTCTCCCCAGGGACCACCTGTCATTATTCTCCCCAGGGACCACCTGTCATTATTCTCCCCAGGGACCACCTGTCAGTATTCTCCCCAGGGACCACCTGTCAGTATTCACCCCAGGGACCACCTGTCATTATTCTCCCCAGGGACCACCTGTCATTATTCTCCCCAGGGACCACCTGTCATTATTCTCCCCAGGGACCACCTGTCAGTATTCTCCCCAGGGACCACCTGTCAATATTCTCCCTAGGGACCACCTGTCAGTATTCACCCCAGGGACCACCTGTCAATATTCACCCCAGGGACCACCTGTCAGTATTTTCCCCAGGGACCACCGGTCAGTATTCTCCCCAGGGACCACCGGTCAGTATTCTCCCCAGGGACCACCGGTCAGTATTCACCCCAGGGACCACCGGTCAGTATTCTCCCCAGGGACCACCGGTCAGTATTCACCCCAGGGACCACCGGTCAGTATTCTCCCCAGGGACCACCTGTCAGTATTCACCCCAGGGACCACCTGTCAGTATTCTCCCCAGGGACCACCTGTCAGTATTCTCCCCAGGGACCACCTGTCATTATTCTCCCCAGGGACCACCGGTCATTATTCTCCCCAGGGACCACCGGTCAGTATTCACCCCAAGGACCACCGGTCATTATTCTCCCCAGGGACCACCTGTCAGTATTCACCCCAGGGACCACCTGTCAGTATTCACCCCAGGGGCCACCTGTCATTATTCTCCCCAGGGACCACCTGTCAGTATTCTCCCCAGGGACCACCTGTCAGTATTCTCCCCAGGGACCACCTGTCAGTATTTTCCCCAGGGACCACCTGTCAGTATTCTCCCCAGGGACCACCTGTCAGTATTCACCCCAGGGACCACCTGTCATTATTCTCCCCAGGGACCACCTGTCAGTATTCTCCCCAGGGACCACCTGTCAGTATTCTCCCCAGGGACCACCTGTCAGTATTTTCCCCAGGGACCACCTGTCAGTATTCACCCCAGGGACCACCGGTTATTATTCTCCCCAGGGACCACCTGTCAGTATTTTCCCCAGGGACCACCTGTCAGTATTCTCCCCAGGGACCACCGGTTATTATTCACCCCAGGGACCACCTGTCAGTATTCACCCCAGGGACCACCTGTCAGTATTTTCCCCAGGGACCACCTGTCAGTATTCACCCCAGGGACCACCTGTCAGTATTTTCCCCAGGGACCACCTGTCAGTATTCTCCCCAGGGACCACCGGTTATTATTCACCCCAGGGACCACCTGTCATTATTCTCCCCAGGGACCACCGGTCATTTTTCTCCCCAGGGACCACCTGTCAGTATTTTCCCCAGGGACCACCTGTCAGTATTCTCCCCAGGGACCACCGGTTATTATTCACCCCAGGGACCACCTGTCATTATTCTCCCCAGGGACCACCGGTCATTTTTCTCCCCAGGGACCACCTGTCAGTATTTTCCCCAGGGACCACCTGTCAGTATTCTCCCCAGGGACCACCTGTCAGTATTTTCCCCAGGGACCACCTGTCAGTATTCTCCCCAGGGACCACCTGTCAGTATTCTCCCCAGGGACCACCTGTCTGTATTCTCCCCAGGGACCACCTGTCAGTATTCACGCCAGGGACCACCTGTCAGTATTCTCCCCAGGGACCACCTGTCAGTATTCTCCCCAGGGACCACCTGTCAGTATTTTCCCCAGGGACCACCTGTCAGTATTCTCCCCAGGGACCACCTGTCAGTATTCTCCCCAGGGACCACCTGTCAGTATTCTCCCCAGGGACCACCTGTCAGTATTCTCCCCAGGGACCACCTGTCAGTATTCTTGTGATCCCTCAGTAAGTCCAGCAATACCTGCTCATCTGCTTTGGGATAAGGAGATCTGGACCTTCTTGGATGATTTCTTGTCTCACTCTATGACTTTGCTGAGCTCTTGTTATATTGTTTCTTGTCTGTTCCTTTATCATCTTGTCTTCTTTGTCTCTACTTCTATCACTTATTACACTTACAGGGATCATTGCAAGCAGCGGAGAAAGGTGGAAAATAATTCGTAGATTTTCCCTGACAACTTTGAGAAATTTTGGAATGGGGAAGAGGAGCATTGAAGAAAGAATCCAAGAAGAAGCCCGATGTCTCGCTCAGAAAGTTTTGAAAGACAAAAGTAGGTTGAGGTCCAAAATATCTGTCACACTCCCCGGCTGGTCGTACATAGGAAATAGCTGGTGACCAATATCCATGTAGATGGACTTATAAGAACATTCCCATCATTGTATTTATGTCCATAGCTTATCCCATAGATGCCTGATCGATGAGGTCTCACGTCTATGAACCACCTCAACCTCAAGAACAAGGTTCTGCCCCGACCACAAGTGAATGGACAGTGGCCATGTATGTGCAAGTCTCTCCGATGACTTGTACAGGAGCTCAGGTTGTAGCTGAACATGGCGTCTCTCCATTCACCTGCAGCCACTGACGGGGCCCCTTTAATGTAGGTGACATACAGTCCTATGAAAAAGTTTGTGCACCCCTATTAATCTTAATCATTTTTAGTTCTAAATATTTTGGTGTTTGCAACAGCCATTTCAGTTTGATATATCTAATAACTGATGGACACAGTAATATTTCAGGATTGAAATGAGGTTTATTGTACTAACAGAAAATGTGCAATACGCATTAAACCAAAATTTGACCGGTGCAAAAGTATGGGCACCTCAACAGAAAAGTGACATTAATATTTAGTAGATCCTCCTTTTGCAAAGATAACAGCCTCTAGTCGCTTCCTGTAGCTTTTAATCAGTTCCTGGATCCTGGATGAAGGGATTTTGGACCATTTCTTTCTACAAAACAATTCAAGTTCAGTTAAATTTGATGGTCGCCGAGCATGGACAGCCCGCTCTCAAATGATCTGAAAACAAAGATTGTTCAACATAGTTGTTCAGGGGAAGGATACAAAACGTTGTCTCAGAGATTTAACCTGTCAGTTTCCACTGTGAGGAACATAGTAAGGAAATGGAAGAGCACAGGGACAGTTCTTGTTAAGCCCAGAAGTGGCAGGCCAAGAAAAATATCAGAAAGGCAGAGAAGAAGAATGGTGAGAAGAGTCAAGGACAATCCACAGACCACCTCCAAAGAGCTGCAGCATCATCTTGCTGCAGATGGTGTCACTGTGCATCGGTCAACTATACAGCGCACTTTACACAAATAGAAGCTGTATGGGAGAGTGATGAGAAAGAAGCCGTTTCTGCACGTACGCCACAAATAGAGTTGCCTGAGGTATGAAAAAGCACATTTGGACAAGGCAGCTTCATTTTGGAAACAAAGATTGAGTTGTTTGGTTATAAAAAAAAAAGGCGTTATGCATGGCGTCCAAAAAGAAACAGCATTCCAAGAAAAACACATGCTACCCACTGTAAGATTTGGTGGAGGTTCCATCATGTTTTGGGGCTGTGTAGCCAATGCCGGCACCGGGAATCTTGTTAAAGTTGAGGGTCGCATGGATTCCACTCAGTATCAGCAGATTCTTGAGAATAATATTCAAGAATCAGTGACGAAGTTGAAGTTACGCCGGGGATGGAGATTTCAGCAAGACAATGATCCAAAACACCGCTCCAAATCCTCAGGCATTCATGCAGAGGAACAATTACAATGTTCTGGAATGGCCATCCCAGTCCCCAGACCTGAATATCATTGAACATCTGTGGGATGATTTGAAGCGGGCTGTCCATGCTCGGCGACCATCTAACTTAACTGAACTTGAATTGTTTGTCCAAAATACCTTTATCCAGGATCCAGGAACTGATTAAAAGCTACAGGAAGCGACTAGAGGCTGTTATCTTTGCAAAAGGAGGATCTACTAAATATTAATGTCACTTTTCTGTTGAGGTGCCCATACTTTTGCACCAGTCAAATTTTGGTTTAATGTATATTGCACATTTTCTGTTAGTACAATAAACCTCATTTCAATCCTGAAATATTACTGTGTCCATCAGTTATTAGATATATCAAACTGAAATGGCTGTTGCAAATACCAAAATATTTAGAACTAAAAATGATTAAGATTAATAGGGGTGCCCAAACTTTTTCATAGGACTGTAGATTGTTATGTCACTGGGGATGGGGCGAGAACATGTGATGTGGTTGTGTTCATTTTCTTAGTTTATGTCTTTAATTTTTGTATATTTATTATACAGTCTGCCCCCCCCCCCCTTCCCATAATAAACCTCTGAGGGCATTTTTGCTGGGGCTAATACATTACATTACAGTCTTCTGGTCTACACTGCAGGGATGACCTTGGTGCCGCTATAGGATGTACAACTATGAGCTTACAAAGAAGCGATGAAAGTAATGACCGACATCTCCTTTATATTTACAGACAATTCCATTAACCCAGAAGACATCCTGAGACTCGCTGTGTCCAATGTCATCTGCTCCGTTGTGTTTGGTGAAAGGTTTGACTATGAAGACCCAAAGTTCTTGACTCTCATGTCACTTATTCACGATCTTTCTGAGCTGTTCAACAGCCGATCAGCGATGGTAAATATTATAGAATATCTCTCATGTATATGGATACAATGTAACGATCAAGGATTTATTACCATTCACTACTAGTGATGGGCGAACCCTGTAAGATTATGTTTACAAATAATTGTAATGGACATGGGGTATTCTACTGGAAATTATTTGGGTAGTAATTCAAGGGAAAAACAATGATAAGGACATCATACTAGGCGTTTATTACAGACCACCAGGACAGACAGAAGACATGGATGAGATTTTTTCACAGCAAATGACCACGCTCTCAAAGAAACATGAAATAGTGATCATGGGAGACTTCAATTACCCTGACATTCATTGGGAAACCCACACAGCCAAGAGTAAAGGCTCCATCAAATTTTTATCCTCTCTAGCAGACAACTTCATTGCCCAGCTAGTAGAAGAAAACACGAGAGGAACATCCATTTTGGACCTAGTCCTAACCAACAAAGAGCACATGGTTAAGGGACTACGGGTAGCAGGGACACTGGGATTCAGCGATCATGCTATACTTGAGTTTGGGGTTGCAAGAAGAAGAAGACCTGAGAAGACACAGACTTCAAGGCTCGACTTTAGCAGGGCAGACTTCAAGAGCCTGAAGGCAAGGGTTAGCAGAATTCCATGGTGCAAAATTCTTAAGCACAAAAATGCACATGAAGGGTGGGAAATCTTCCGTAGGGAAATCATTAAAGCACAGGAACTAACAATACCTAGAAGGAAGAAAAATGGGAAGCACCTAAAAATATCAGGATGGATGACCAAAAAATTACATAACCTGCTAAAAAGGAAAAAGGAAACCTACAAAAAGTGGAAGATGGGAAGTATACCTAAGGAAGAGTACACAGCAGTCTGCAGACTCTGCAGACAAGCATCAAAGGAGCTAAGGCTGAACACGAAGTGAAGCTTGCAAAAGAGGCAAAGAGTAAGGTAAAAGGATTTTGGGGATATGTTAAAAGCAAAAGAAAAGTGAAGGAGACCATTGGAGTCCTGAAGAATGACAAAGGAGAAACAGTTAACATGGTGGAACAGCAGGCGGAGCTACTAAATTCATATTTTGTATCCGTCTTCTCCCAAGAAACGAATGGAAATATCGACATTAATGGTGATGGAGATGAGGGGAAGGAGGACTCCAAGCTGACTATAAGCAAAGGTCTGGTAAGAGAGCACTTAGCCAAGTTACAGGAAACCAAGTCCCCAGGACCAGATGATTTACACCCTAGAGTCCTGAAAGAGATAGCAGAGGAAATAACAGAACCCCTTGCTATAATCTTCGGTAAGTCATGGGAAACAGGAGTGGTCCCTTTAGATTGGAAAAGGGCAAATGTTGTCCCCATCTACAAAAAGGGGAAAAGGGACGATCCAGGAAATTACAGGCCGGTAAGTCTGACCTCGATAGCAGGAAAAATCTTTGAGCAAATTGTCAAGGAACATTTACTTCGGTACCTGGATGGGAAGGCATTAATTAACCAGAGCCAGCACGGCTTTATGACCAATAAATCTTGTCAGACTAACCTGATTTCCTTCTACAACAAAATCACTGAATGGTTGGACCAAGGGAATGCCGTGGACATAGTATATCTTGACTTCAGTAAGGCATTTGATAAAGTATCACATAACCTTCTTATTGAAAAAATGATTAAGTATGGCTTTGACAAAAAATCAGTTCGGTGGATTCACAACTGGCTTAATGATCGGGCACAACGAGTAATACTAAATGGCTACACATCCAACTGGAAGAAAGTCAAAAGCGGGGTGCCGCAGGGCTCTGTTCTGGGCCCAGTACTGTTTAATATCTTTATAAATGATCTGGACGATGGAATTATTGGGGAACTCATAAAATTTGCAGATGATACGAAGATAGGAGGAATAGCCAACACTAGAGAGGAGAGAGAGTGTATTCAAAAGGACTTAGACACACTGGAACAATGGGCTGAGGCCAACAAAATGGGATTTAACAGGGACAAATGCAAAGTTCTACATCTGGGTAACAGAAATGTAAAAAACATATACAGTCCTATGAAAAAGTTTGGGCACCCCTATTAATCTTAATCATTTTTAGTTCTAAATATTTTGGTATTTGCAGCAGCCATTTCAGTTTGATATATCTAATAACTGATGGACACAGTAATATTTCAGGATTGAAATGAGGTTTATTGTACTAACAGAAAATGTGCAATATGCAATAAACCAAAATTTGACTGGTGCAAAAGTATTGGCACCTCAACAGAAAAGTGACATTAATATTTAGTAGATCCTCCTTTTGCAAAGATAACAGCCTCTAGTCGCTTCCTGTAGCTTTTAATCAGTTCCTGGATCCTGGATGAAGGGATTTTGGACCATTTCTTTCTACAAAACAATTCAAGTTCAGTTAAGTTTGATGGTCGCCGAGCATGGACAGCCCGCTCTCAAATGATCTGAAAACAAAGATTGCTCAACATAGTTGTTCAGGGGAAGGATACAAAACGTTGTCTCAGAGATGTAACCTGTCAGTTTCCACTGTGAGGAACATAGTAAGGAAATGGAAGACCACAGGGACAGTTCTTGTTAAGCCCAGAAGTGGCAGGCCAAGAAAAATATCAGAAAGGCAGAGAAGAAGAATGGTGAGAACAGTCAAGGACAATCCACAGACACCTCCAAAGAGCTGCAGCATCATCTTGCTGCAGATGGTGTCACTGTGCATCGGTCAACTATACAGCGCACTTTGCACAAATAGAAGCTGTATGGGAGAGTGATGAGAAAGAAGCTGTTTCTGCACGTACGCCACTGGGGACTGGGTCTGGGTCTGGGGACTGGGATGGCCATTCCAGAACATTGTAATTGTTCCTCTGCATGAATGCCTGAGTTGATTTGGAGCAGTGTTTTGGATCATTGTCTTGCTGAAATCTCCATCCCCGGCGTAACTTCAACTTCGTCACTGATTCTTGAACATTATTCTCAAGAATCTGCTGATACTGAGTGGAATCCATGCGACTCTCAACTTTAACAAGATTCCCGATGCCGGCATTGGCCACACAGCCCCAAAGCATGATGGAACCTCCACCAAATCTTACAGTGGGTAGCATGTGTTTTTCTTGGAATGCTGTTTCTTTTTGGACGCCATGCATAACGCCTTTTTTTTATAACCAAACAACTCAATTTTTGTTTCCAAAATGAAGCTGCCTTCTCCAAATGTGCTTTTTCATACCTCAGGCAACTCTATTTGTGGCGTACGTGCAGAAACGGCTTCTTTCTCATCACTCTCCCATACAGCTTCTATTTGTGCAAAGTGCGCTGTATAGTTGACCGATGCACAGTGACACCATCTGCAGCAAGATGATGCTGCAGCTCTTTGGAGGTGTCTGTGGATTGTCCTTGACTGTTCTCACCATTCTTCTTCTCTGCCTTTCTGATATTTTTCTTGGCCTGCCACTTTTGGGCTTAACAAGAACTGTCCCTGTGGTCTTCCATTTCCTTACTATGTTCCTCACAGTGGAAACTGACAGGTTAAATCTCTGAGACAACGTTTTGTATCCTTCCCCTGAACAACTATGTTGAACAATCTTTGTTTTCAGATCATTTGAGAGCGGCCTGTCCATGCTCGGTGACCATCAAACTTAACTGAACTTGAATTGTTTTGTAGAAAGAAATGGTCCAAAATCCCTTTATCCAGGAACTGATTAAAAGCTACAGGAAGCGACTAGAGGCTGTTATCTTTGCAAAAGGAGGATCTACTAAATATTAATGTCACTTTTCTGTGGAGGTGCCCATATTTTTGCACCGGTCAAATTTTGGTTTAATGCATATTGCGCATTTTCTGTTAGTACAATAAACCTCATTTCAATCCTGAAATATTACTGTGTCCATCAGTTATTAGATATATCAAACTGAAATGGCTGCTGCAAACACCAAAATATTTAGAACTAAAAATGATTAAGATTAATAGGGGTGCCCAAACTTTTTCATAGGACTGTATAGTATGGGAGGAATAGAACTAAGTGATAGCATAGGGGAAAAGGACTTGGGCATAATAGTAGATCACAAATTCAACATGAGCCAACAGTGCGGTGCTGCTGCAAAAAAGGCGAATACAATTCTGGGATGTATTAAGACAAGCATTGAATCTAGATGAAGAGAGGTCATTATTCCGCTGTCCTCTTCCCTGGTCAGACCACACCTGGAATACTGTGTACAGTTCTGGGCGCCTCAATTCAAGAAAGACATCGATATATTGGAGCAAGTCCAGAGAAGAGCAACCAAAATGGTGGAAGGTCTGCAAACCATGTCCTATGAGGAGCGGCTAAAAGAACTGGGATTGTTTAGTTTGCAGAAGAGAAGGCTGAGGGGAGATTTAATAGCAGTCTACAAATATCTGAAAGGTAGTCACAGTGCAGAGGGATCTCCCCTATTCTCATTAGCACAAGGAAGTACAAGAAGCAATGGGATGAAACGAAAGGGAAAGAGATACAGATTAGACATTAGGAAAAACTTTCTGACAGTGAGGGGAGTGAGAGAGTGGAATAGGCTGCCACGGGAGGTGGTGGGCGCTCCATCAATGGAAATCTTCAAGCGGAATCTGGATAAACATAAACCTGCACTCGCAGGGGGTTGGACCCGATGGCCCTTGAGGTCCCTTCCAACTCTACCATAAGAATAAGAATAAGAATGTATTTTTTGGAAAATGCTGTATTGTCAAACCCTGATGATGTCAACGACCCTCACATGATGTGTCAGGCCAAAGCGCAGGCCTCAGTGGCCATCTGGGGGCCAGAAGACATGGTGGATGGGTCGGAAAGGCCCGAACACTGAAGGATGCTTTGGCAAAGTGCAGGAAAGGTGAGTATCTTCCATGGCGTCCAATTATTATACCTTAGGCCAGAAGAGACCCCAGAGAATAATAAGAAACTTTGGTGGATTTGTCAGCATTTTGTGTTCAGCTAAAGCTAACATTTTGGAAATTGTGTAATGAACTTGTTACAAAGTGGTTGGTCCATCTCGATACATATAACATTAGCAATCTGTCTCCATGGTAACAGACTACAAACAACCCCTGTGTTGTCGGATCCTCCCGTCATATTCTCTTCCTTCTGTCTCGTACATCTCACTAAGATACATTTGGTAGATTAGGAAACTATTGTGGACCAGTTATAGTGAGTGCGGCTGCGGGGTCGCACCGTGCAAGGACTGTTTCTAGTTTGAAGACCTTTTGCTATGTTCAGGAATTGCAGACATAAAATGGAAGGATTTTTACAATGTTGTCTCAAATATTGTTACTTTTTCTATTTTTTTTTTTTTTTTAATTAGTTACTTACCATGTTCCCGACCATAATGAAGCGCATTCCGGGTCCTCATCAAATGATGATCAAAATTATGGATAAGATAAAACAATTTATTAAGGAGATGCTGAACACGCACCGAGCCACCCTGGATGAGAACTGCCCCCGAGACTTCATCGATTGCTTCCTCATAAAGATGGAGGAGGTGGGTTTGTAGATAACTGATTGGTTTTCGATGAATGTCCCTGAGGTTCTATCACAGAGGCCCGAAGTGGCTAGATGCTGTCGTGATGTCTAGAAACGGGGCGGTAAAGGGAATATTAAAAGTTTTTACTTTTACTCCCCTCCTCTAGGCCTCCAATTATTATATTCTGGGATTTGAGGAGACTCCAGAGTATAATTGTAAGGGAATTGCTAGCTGCTGGTGAACCCTGGGGAGAGGGGCACAAGAGACAGTGAACCCTAAGCTGAAACCCCCCGCTGTCCCTGTCCCTGCCAGTCCTATCCTAAGTAATAGGCAACAACTGGTCGACAGGCCCTTCCTATAGATGTGACGACACAAAACGCAGATAAGACAAACAACAACAAAGGGAGGTCAGCTAGCCGAGGGTCCAGTAACAGTCGAGCAACGCAGTACAGAATCAAAATGCCAAAGAATAGTCAAAGGGTAAGCCAGAGGTCAAGAATAAGAATACAGAAAAGCCAGCTCACACGAGGCAATAGCAGGCACCAATGTGAATGTCAGCAAACAATAAATAGGAAGGAAGAACCCGCCCCAGACCTGGCTGTCAATCACACAGAAAAAACAAGCATTAACCATTAGAGGGGCAGAGGCAAACCAAGGTGAAGGAGATGAGTGTGGTGGTAAATTGGTCAATCAATTACCAAGGTGAAGGAATAGGAACCCAAAGCAAAGTATCAAAACTGAACATGTCAGAATGAGAGCGGATGGCACAGAAGTTCGAGCGGACATAACAACAATAATGTTTCATGGTTGATGAACCCCAAAACTTTTGGATTTTAGCAGAGCACAAAAGTTAGGGAAAAAATTTTTCAAATCCGAATTGGCTCCCGTCTGAATCGGGTTGTTCAGCCCCAGTGATAATAACAACAAATCATTCTATTGGCTGCTAATTCACTGCTGTATTTCTATTATCTGTGACGTCTTAACTTGCGTTGTGTGTAAAAGAATAATACGTTTTTAATTTCCAGGAAAAAAATAATCCAGACACAGAATTTCATGATGCAAATCTAGAGGCGACAATATTAGACTTATTCTTTGCTGGGACGGAGACGACGAGTATGACCCTGAGATACGCCCTTCTTATACTCATCAAATATCCGGAAATACAAGGTAATAACCAGTTTTATTTTTGTTTGTCTGTTTGTTTTGTTAAATGTGAAAATAATATATCCTTCTCCACTTTCACTAGGTTCACACTTGCAATAGGGTTTCCATTCTTCGGGTCCATATAGGAACCCAAAAAAACGGAAACCCAATCCACTTAAAAAGAGGCTACCCCAGAAGCCCATGGACCCCATAGACTGTAATGAGGTTCGCTCAGTTTCCATCTGAGAAATGCGAAGAGTACAGCGCTGCTTGCAGGACGTTTCTCTCAGCATTTATCAAGTGGAATGGGGGATGGAATCCCTGAAATGGAATCCGGGCGCAGGTGTGAAGCTAGCCTTTTAGGCTGCATTCACACAGAGTAACGCCAGGCGTCATTTGTGTGTAATTTGTGTGTCTTTTACGGCCGTCATAAAACGTTTACATAGAGTTCTATAGGAAAAGACGGCCGTCATTGTAAGCAGTAAATTACGGCCGTCTTTTCCTATAGAACTCTATGTAAACGTTTTATGACGGCCGTAAAAGACACGCAAATTACACACAAATGACGCCTGGCGTTATTCTGTGTGAATGCAGCCTTATAGGGTTGTAGATATAGGGTATATTCCTTCTACACAAGAGAGCACTATCATAGGTAGCACATGGCACTGTAGGCGGGTGATCCTGTTGTAGACTTTATTTTGGGGTCCAGGAACTTGATGTTAAAGGGATTGTTCGGGTTCATACGTTTGAATGCAGAAAGCAGAGGAGTTTTAAAAATAAAAATGCATTAATACTAGGGTTGAGCAATCATGTTCGGAAAAGATCGGATTCCGATCGGCGGTCGAGAAAATTTCACGATCGCCATCGTAATTCTAAACATGATCTTTTTAGGTGGGAGTGTATACTCAGTGTGAAACTCCGCTGTGGTTTCATAGGAATGAATGGAAACAGCTGGCACACAGCCTTAACCCTCTGCGTGACGGCTGCGTCCATTCTTTCAAATGGGAGACTAGCTAACATCTCTAGTAGCTACTTAACTGCAGAGATGGCTGGTCCGATGCCCGGTGTTCTCGTTCTTCTTCGCCTCACTGCCCCCTGCCTCCCAGGTTGGTGTTAAAGAGCTAGGAAGAAGGTGGGGCTTGTGGCTTAGGAGAGTGTGGGCGGGTACAGGGCGAGGAGACGTGATGTCTCCCCTCCCAGTACCCGCCCACACTCTCCTAACCTGGGAGTCGGGGGCAGCGAGGCAAAGAAGAACGAGAACACCGGGCACTGGAGCAGCCATCTCTGCAGGTAAGTGGACACCAGGGGGGACTAAGTAGCCAGAGGATTAAAAAAATCCTCTGGCTACTTAGTGATTAAAAAAAATCACTACACAGCGTGGATTCTAACAATTAAAGCGTTCTCTTGTTAGATTCCATGCTGTATAGTGAATAGGATTGCTTTTAAAATCTGATCTCCGATTAGTAAAAAAATCCCATTGACTTCCATTGGGATCGGAATTGGGATTGAGATCGGGTTCGAATGAAAAATTATTGGAAATCGGATTTCGAAATCAATCCTGAAAAGTCAAGATTGGCTCAACCCCAATTAATACTTACCTGCACCATCCCCCTCTGCTCCTGCACTGGGCTGCCCGTAGCCTCCTCTGCTCTGTTGTTATAGAGAGACGCTGCAGCAGTGAAGGCGATGGGGCTGCTGCAGGCATTCATCTCTTTCAGTATACAGAGTTGGGTTTGGTTGCAGCATTCCCATCGATGTGATATAATGCCTGCAGTCACTCTGTGTACAAACAGGCCAGAGATGTCAGACCCCCTGTAGGAACACCGCAGAGGATACAGGTAAGTATTAAAGCATTTTAATTTCTTAAACCTCCACTGCTGCCTGCATTCAAATGTCTGAACCTGAACAATCCCTTTAATATTCTGCTCCTGAATATCAGTCATGTCCAAGAACATCACCAGTTCATCCTCCTCCCCCACTATAACCCAGAAATGCAACAGAATCCATAATAATAGGTCTGAGCTATTGGTAGACTCCGCTCAAGAGGCACGGGCTAGGCAATAGAGGATAGAGTTCTACTTTACGCCCATGGACCAGTGGACACACCGGGGAGATTTTCTAAGCAGAGTACCTCTACCAGGTTATAGTCCTCTCTACATCGAGCTGAAGAGATGCAAGTACATTGAAACAGCTGTCCTCGATTGAGAGACTATACCTGGTGATAATCCCAGCGTCCTTGCAAAACAAAGGCCTCTTGTCATAAGACAGGCTTACACATTTCAGTGAGCGCCCTCTATTGGTTTGCAATACTGAGACAGCAACTGTCTTCCTAATTACATCATGGAAGGCAGATTTGCATATTCTTCCCATAGTTCCTTGCAAAGTGGAGTGCTAAAGGCTTAACAAGTCTCCACACACCTATATGGTGGTCTCTCCCTAAGGAGTGACAATATCCCCGTAACTCTTGGAAGGTCGAGCATGCTGCGAAAGGGAGCAGCCTTTATTGGGTTATTTCACTGGAGTTCTGTCTTCCTAACTACATCAGGGAAGATGCCCCAGTGGGGGTAAACAAGTTAAAAAAAACTACATCAGGGAAGACAGGCTTGCACATTCCAGTGAGCGCTCTCTATTGGTGTGCAATACAGAGGCAGCATCTGACTTCCTAATTACATCATGGAAGACAGATTTGCATATTCTTCCCATGGTCCTTTGCAAAGTGGAGTGCTAAAGGCTTAATGAGTCTCCACACACCTATATGGTGGTCTCTCCATAAGGAGTGACAATATCCCCTTAAGCAGAGTGAGTCAGGATTCTTCATATTTTGCACCAGAAAACAAACAAGTTGTGACACTTTTACAACTGATAAAGACTTTGTGGAAGGTGGTCATGGCCATAGAGATGGTCCTGTCTCATGTACATAGAATTTTGGAGCTGTAGCACATTGTCCACCTCCATATTGTGTCTGTGTTTTGGACTAGTCTAGCTATTTCCTTCTTACACAAAGGTTCTCCCCCTTCTCTATTCTACTTTACCTGTCTCCTTCTACCGGGAACGCGTCGCGCTGTGCCCATAGCCTTCAATACTTCTCTATTGTGCAGGCTTCCAGTGGTAGGGGAGCAGGAGTTCAGTAGTCAGGTAAGGCAGAGGAGGCTGAATACAGCACATGGATAGTCTGTGGGGGGGTTGGGGCTGCAGTTGTTGTCCGGATTCAGGTATCTAAAGACCAGGGAAATGTTCCGTCATATCTCAGGAGCTGCAGTGAAGCTGTAGAGTGTTTGTGGCCAGAAAAGGTGAAGTTCCAAGGAACTGAAAGATCTCCAGCAAGGAGGTCTCCTGGGTGTACAGACTGTATTCAGTTAACTGGACACAATGCTAACACAAAGCAAGAAGTGTCAGGGTCCCTTATATATAGGCAGTCCAATCAGGGCGAACTCAGTAGAAACAGAGGATGAGCCTCACGAGTAGGTGCAACACAATAGTCCAGTAGACAACTATTCAATCAGCTCAGCAAAGAAGGAGACACAGAACAAGGCACCAGGAAACAGGATCAAATCCTGACACCCACATTGCGCAATAGAGATGTATTGTCAGCTTCGGCGATACAGACTCCATTGCACATGCACGTGCCGATGTTATCGGAGGAGGAGCCGTATAATGGAGTGGATGGGGGGGGAGTAGTAGCTTTACTTACATCAGTAAGACTCATTGTTTCCCTATATATGTCCTGCAAGGTCCTGGGACTGTTTGGGAGTGAAAGAAACAGACATAGAGCAGATTCTCCTCTTCTTACTGTGTGCGGGATATGGCAGCTAGTCTCCATCCAACAGCTCAGAGAGAACTACCAACTCCAGATACAGCATGCCGAGGGTTAAAGTCACATCATGGCCAGGAATAATGGCACTCCTCGCATTCACATACTTTAGCGGTAGAGATGAGCGAGTAGACCCTCAATATTTGACTATTCAATTGAATATTGAATCCCATTATAGTCTATGGGAAAAAAAATGCTTGTTTCAAGGGAAACCAAAATTCGACCAATTGGAGTCACCAAGTCCTCAATGACACCCCAGGGAATGATGCCAACACCTCTGCAATGTAACTGGGACAGCAGGGGGAACATGTCTGGGGGCATCTAACACACTGGGACAGCAGGGGAAGCATGTCTGGGGGCATCTAACACACTGGGACAGCAGGGGGAGCATGTCTGGGGGCATCTAACACACTGGGACAGCAGGGGAAGCATGTCTGGGGGCATCTAACACACTGGGACAGCAGGGGGAGCATGTCTGGGGGCATCTAACATACTGGGACAGCAGGGGGAGCATGTCTGGGGGCATCTAACACACTGGGACAGCAGGGGGAGCATGTCTGGGGGCATCTAACACACTGGGACAGCAGGGGGAGCATGTCTGGGGGCATCTAACATACTGGGACAGCAGGGGGAGCATGTCTGGGGGCATCTAACATGCCCAAGTCCCAGGATTACCCCACTATCACAGCCTATCAACTAAACACTCAAACCTCAATATAACCTGTATGGAAAATGGAAAAATACCTGGAAACCTTCTTTCCTCTACATTAGTATGGACAGAAACCCAAATTTAAAGCTAAAGAAAGATTAGCATACACCCCTTTAAATCACATTGCCCACGACAAGCACAGATGACATAGGCAATGGGAAATCCAACAGCCCCCAGCCTTAACTGTCATTGTGTCAGGTGAGCCCTGCCAAACTATAGTGCCCAAATACCTCTGTATGTTAGAAGTATATACTCAGCTCAAAACAGGTATATACCAGGAGATGGGAAAGGTATATTGGGGGGGGGGAAAGGTGGTACGGAATTGGAGCTCTAACATGGGCTTTTGGGAAACTGAACCAAATCTGAAAACCGCTATTCTTATAGATTTGAGGTCAGCTGATTTAGCCAGCCAATGACTGTTGCCTACGTTGTCCTAGTTTCTGTCCCACCTCCCCTGCACAGTCATTGCTGTAAAAAAAAGCGCCAGGGATCGAGCGGTATTCACTCATCACTATTTAGCAGTTTATCCTTAAAAGTCAACCACACGACAAGGAGCCTTTCGGATTAATGTCCACCGATATCCCCGAGTCTATGTCAGTGATCACTTTACTATATAATACATAATTGTTACGTTTGGCCATACTGTATGACATCACTTTTATCCAAATTATACCAGTTTTACCATGTCCCCATACCTCCAGCTTTCCCCAGTCCTACTGTAATATTACATCATATTGTCCTCTATGATGTCCTCTAAACAATCTGATTCCTTAGTTGTCATCGTGCTATGAATACAATTAGAATACAAAGTAATGTTCTGTTTTTCTTAATTTTAGCAAAAATTCACCAAGAGATTGACAATGTAATAGGCAGAGATCGGAGTCCATCGATGGAAGACAAGAGTAAGATGCCGTATACAGAGGCCGTGATCCACGAGATCCAGAGATTTGCAGATATTGTCCCCGCAGGAGTTCCCCACGCCGCCAGCAAGGACACGACCTTCAGAGGATATCACATTCCTAAGGTGCGCTCTGTTGTCTTCCAATCCTCCGGACTCTCTTATCTTTTCACATCAGTATTATTACTGTATATCACTACTATCATAGTGTCTATGATCACTCAGCTCTAGGTGTATCTATAGCAGAGGCTGCTGTGCTGATGATTCGTCTCTGCCCTGCATACACATAGAGCAGACAGTGCACACATACACTTCCGGTGCACGGTGGAAGCTCATTAACATATAAATAAAAATGGACTTATTCAAAATCTGCTGAGGCAATTTAGATACTAAAGGTAGGTGTGGAAAAGCCTTTCTAAAGGCCTCTGGGAAGGTCGGGCATGATGTTAAAGGGAGCACCCCCTAGTGGGCTGCATGACTGAGGCACTGTCTTCCTATATACATCATGGAAGACAGATTTGCATATTCTTCCCATGATCCCTCACAGTGGAGCGCATATGGCTTAATAAGACTCCACACAATTACATGGTGGTCTCCCCCTAAGGAGTGACGATATCCCCTTATCCCTGTCTAGAAGCCTCTCACCTCGGCCAAGTCAGTCTTCTCTGCACCGGGCTGAAGAGATCCAATCAGATTGAAACAGCTGTCCTCGGCTGAGAGACTGTACTTGGTAAAATCCCACATCATTCTAGCAAAGGCCTCTGGGAAGGTCGGGTATGATGTTAAAGGGAGTGCCCCCTAGTGGGCTGCATGACTGAGGCACTATCTTCCTATTTACATCATGGAAGACAGATTTGCATATTCTTCCCATTTCTAAAGGCTATGCAAGGATGTGCTTATCTAAACATTACTTTTCCCAATGATAGAGCCCCTTTAAATGATCACCCTAATTTCTATAATTACTTTTAGGGCACAGTGTTGTTTCCAGTCCTGACCTCTGTCCTGAAAGACCCCAAACATTTCAAGAACCCGAATGAGTTTGATCCTGGACACTTTTTGGATGAGAAAGGTTGTTTTAAGAAAAGTGATGCCTTTATGCCATTCTCCGCAGGTAAGAGGTCATGTCTATGACTGAGATGGAGCGCCATAGGATCCTGGGGTTAGACATGCTAAAATATTCTCAGGACCTCCTATTTTGATCTGGCTGGTGGCCCTAAGCTAGGCTTAATAAGGCCAAAAACATGGCTTGATTTGGTGAAAGGGATTTTCCTGGAGTATAAAATGTATGCTCTATCCTTAGGCGAGGTCATCAATATCATATCAGCAATGATCTGACTCCCTGCGTCCCCACCATCAGCCATGGGCTCAGAAAATCACCACTTCCTCTATACTGGCCGGTGACTTCACAACCTCTGGTCACATGGCCATGCTGTAGCTTCTAATAAATGGGACAGAACCGCAGTACCAAGCACAGCCACTAGACAACATATGGCACTGTGCTTGATAAGCAGTTAAGAGGTCACTGCACTTATCTCAGTGTCACCTCCTTCAAGAAGATTATTGGCAGTTCTGGTTGTCAGACACTAAAGATTTTCTATTGATGTTCTATTTTAAAGGAGTGTCCCCCTTGTTTTGAAGGGATAACCTTGAAATAAATGTTTTTTTGTTTTTTTTTTGTATGTTTGTTTTTTATCACACAATCAATTATTAAGACAAAAAACAGAAAACTTTACTGGACAGAAATATTTGCAATGCTTTGTGGAGTCACCTTTTGCTGAATTTTACAGATATACTGCTGTCACAAAATACTCCCCCGACAGCCGCACAAAATACTCCCCCAGCTGCCCTATAAAATACTCCCTTAGCAACCCAGCAAAATACTCCCCCAGCAACCCAACAAAATACTCCCCCAGGAGCCCCACAAAATACTCCCCCAGCAGCCCCATAAAATACTCCCCCAGTAGCCCTATAAAATTCTCCCCTGACAGCCCTACAAAATACTCCCCAGTAACCCCATAAAACACTCCCCTGACAGCCCCACAAAATACTCCTCTGCAGCCCTATAAAATACTCCCCCAGCAGCCCCATAAAATACTCACCAGTAGCCCCATAAAATACTCCCCCAGCAGCCCCATAAAATACTCACCAGTAGCCCCATAAAATACTCCTCCAGTAGCCCCATAAAATACTCCCCAGCAGCCCCATAAAATACTCCCCTGCAGCCCCATAAAATACTCCCCTGACAGCCCCACAAAATACTCCCCAGTAGCCCCATAAAACATTCCCCTGACAGCCCCATAAAATACTCCCCTGCAGCCCCATAAAATACTCCTCTGCAGCCCTATAAAATACTCCCCCAGCAGCCCCATAAAATACTCACCAGTAGCCCCATAAAATACTCCCCTGCAGCCCCATAAAATACTCCCCTCACAGCCCTACAAAATACTCCCCAGTAACCCCATAAAACACTCCCCTGACAGCCCCACAAAATACTCCTCTGCAGCCCTATAAAATACTCCCCCAGCAGCCCCATAAAATACTCACCAGTAGCCCCATAAAATACTCCCCCAGTAGCCCCATAAAATACTCCCCAGTAGCCCCATAAAATACTCCCCTGCAGCCCCACAAAATACTCCCCAGTAGCCCCATAAAACATTCCCCTGACAGCCCCACAAAATACTCCTCTGCAGCCCCATAAAATACTCCACAGTAGCCCCATAAAATACTCCACAGTAGCCCCATAAAATACTCCCGTGCAGCCCCATAAAATACTCCCCTGACAGCCCCATAAAATACTCCCCAGTAGCCCCATAAAATACTCCCCTGACAGCCCCATAAAATACTCCCCAGTAGCCCCATAAAACATTCCCCTGACAGCCCCACAAAATACTCCTCTGCAGCCCCATAAAATACTCCACAGTAGCCCCATAAAATACTCCACAGTAGCCCCATAAAATACTCCCCTGCAGCCCCATAAAATACTCCCCTGACAGCCCCACAAAATACTCCCCAGTAGCCCCATAAAACATTCCCCTGACAGCCCCACAAAATACTCCTCTGCAGCCCCATAAAATACTCCACAGTAGCCCCATAAAATACTCCCCCAGTAGCCCCATAAAATACTCCCCCAGCAGCCCCATAAAATACTCCTCCAGCAGGCCCATAAAATACTCCTCCAGCAGGCCCATAAAATACTCCCCCAGCAGCCCCATAAAATACTCCCCCAGTAGCCCCATAAAATACTCCCCCAGCAGCCCCATAAAATACTCCTCCAGCAGGCCCATAAAATACTCCTCCAGCAGGCCCATAAAATACTCCCCCAGCAGCCCCATAAAATACTCCCCCAGCAGCCCCATAAAATACTCCCCAGTAGCCCCATAAAATACTCCCGACAGCCCCATAAAATACTCACCAGTAGCCCCATAAAATACTCCCCTGCAGCCACATAAAATACTCCCCCAGCAGCTCTATAAGATACTCCTCCGACCACCCCACAAAATACTCCCCCAGCAAAGTTTCACTCAATCTTTCATTGTCTATGTTTGTTCTGTCTTCTCAGGGAAGCGTATCTGCGTGGGAGAAGGTCTGGCCCGGATGGAGCTTTTCCTCTTTCTAACCACTATATTGCAAAGGTTTACCTTGGAGCCCACCGAGGACAGGAACAATCTGAGTATCGGCCCTGAGCCCAACACTAACGCTTCACGACCTCGTCCGTACCAGATGAAAGTCATCCCTCGCTTATGAGCTGGAGACAAACTTCTCATATAACTGTAAAGAGAAGGTTCTTCACCTCCAGACAAGATGGCTGCTCGAAAGGATATTGATTGAAAAAAATAATAAAAATAACCTTTTTCCACAAAAATTAGTTCATCTCCATTTCTTTTTGTGCAGTGTCCGTGTAAGTGACCAATGTCCAGTCTCTTACCCTATAAAAGGGTTTACATTGATAGACAATCAATGTCTGGACAATGCTTTTCGGTATTTCAAGACCAGTCCCCCATACACTTATTAACCCCATAAGAACCTATGGCCACCACAACCACATTAGCTAGTAAATGCACATCAATGCTGTATATGAAAACCGCAGTTAGCGGGATCATGAAGGTTGGCCCCACTACTTAGGGATTGACTGGTCAATGGTCAAATGGTTTTCACCGCATATCGCCTGTTTATGCAATGCTGCATCTAACCACCTCCTGATGAACCTTAGGATAAGGGAAACGCGTTGAGGTTATTTATATGACTTAGTAAGGGAAGACCACTGGAGAAGTTCCACTCGGTAGTAGAGCAAGTACAGGATTGACAGGGCTCATTACACTTCTGTGGGTATCTTTTGATGATATGCATTCTCATATGCAGCATTTATGTGCATTTCCTAGCTAATGTGGTTGTGGTGGCCATTGGTTCTTACGGGGTTAATAAGTGTATGGGGGACTGCTCTTGAAATACCGAAAAGCATTGTCCAGACCTACTTAGAGGCACACCCTATTTTGAAACACTAGAGCTACCACAACCTACTTATTTCCTCTGACAATCATTGATTGAGGACATTGGGATATTTAGAAGGGGTTGTTGGGCTTGGATTTTAAAGATTCTAATTAAAAGTTATATTTTAATAATTTTGGCCACAAGTAAGGACCTTCATTAGTGTATACCATATTAGAGAAGATGGCGCCGCACTGAGTGGCTGCCTCAATACAGAGCTCCAAGCTGAGAGCAACCTTTATCTTCGTTTTCACTCTTTTTCTCTGTATCTTCAAGAATCCTGTAACCAAGCAAACTAGCACTATGAATTAGCAACTATAAATCGAATGGAAGATCCTGTGGAGTATTTTTTTTTCCCTTTTGTTTCTATTGTTAAGCATGGACAAGACCTGGTTCAGCTGGTTTCCTGTGTCTACACATGTGCCTTTTACCATCCCCCCAGGAGCTAAGGACAGCATGGTCACCATGCAGCATGGAGGAGAAACCTACATGGAAATGCGGACTTCTTCTTTCAAGGAGATGATTTTTGTGTGAAGATGCTACAGCTGACTGGTATTTCTTTCTATTACTGTGGACACGTGGGACTCTGTTACAACCTGGGAACCATCACCCACCTACCCATGTGTTTATGGAAGCTTGGCAAGAGAGCAGCACCCTGTCTACCTGGATGGCTTCAGACCTCTCTGGGCTGTAGAACACAGTGGAAAGAAGAAAGGAGGAGGAGGAGGAGGAAGAGGAGGGCTTGTGATGAAGGACATTTGGGGCATTTTTTTTTGTGGTTATTGAACAATAGCGCTGATGCAAGATACCGAACTATCAGCTGTGAGCAGGAGATCTCACCACCTACCAAAGGAACTACCACATGTTATCATGATAGCTGCATATGTCCCCCACCTCTGCAAAAAAATGTTTCTGCCTGTTATATCTACATGCTGTGACCCCCCTCCTCATGTCCTCTAACCACAGTCGGGCTGTATTATTAAAGGAGTTGTCCCGTCACAAGGCTCCTATCTATAATGCTTGTAAATGTGAATGTAAGACTTTTCCTAAATACATTGCTTCAGCAAAACTGCTTTGTTTGGCCGTTATCTCACTTTATTCATTTTTTTGTGGCCACAGCCCTGACCTAGCTGCTCCTGAGTCAAGTGATGTATCTGCTGCTCTCAGGGGGAGGGAGGAGGGGCTAAGTGCACGGGAGTGAGCCTGGAAGGGGGGGGTAGTTTACCCTTTGGGGGACAGGTGAAGCCAGCAACATCGCTATGCTTCTGCCCTGCATGAAGCCAGCAGCGGCAGAAGCGATGCTGCTATTCCGGGGTGGAGGAGCGGAATAACAGCATCGCTTCTGCCGCTGCTGGCTACATGCAGGGCAGGAGCGTAGCGATGTTGCTGGCTTCACCTGTGCCGGCGTCTAACTCCCCGGCATCCGCTGTAATAGGCGGATGCTGGGGACTGTTAGACGCCGGCACAGGCACATTGCTATGCTTCTGCCCTGCATGAAGCCAGCAGCGGCAGAAGCGATGCTGTTCCGCTCCGGGGTCACATATGCAAAGCCAAGCGGCGAGATGCCGCCGGCCCTGCGTGCAAGCTCATACACCAGTCTAGCCTTCACAATGCTAATACAGAACAGGGTGTTGGGTCTGTATTTGTATTGTGAAGGCTAGACTGGTGTATGAGCGCGCACGCAGGGCCGGCGGCATCTCGCCGCTTGGCTTTGCATATGTGACCCCGCCCACCAATGACGAGACAAAGCCGGAAGACTGAAGATTTTAGAGGAACGAAGACGGGTAAGTATGCGATGTGGGACAACCCCTTTAACATCAATCCGCACAGAGAACTAAATGATCCTGCAGTGTGTCTGTGTTTCTTTCTTTTTCGTTGCTCTGATTCCTAGGATTTCTTTATCTGCCATGAGCTTGTATGTGTTTCTCTCTTGTTATATACTACTGTACCATCTATGAAACTGTATCACTGAATATACCCATTATGGGACTATCAAAGGATTATCTTATCTTATCTTATTACAATCCACTAAGAGTGTATCGGCAAGTGAAGTGACAGAGCAAGGAATCCTTCCAGTATGGAACAGATGGTCTCATGTATCTTGGCAAACTCTCTAAGCACTTCAATCCTATAGAAAGTATTCTCCCATGTCCAGCCCTGACACAGCATCCTCCTATCACAGCTTTGTATCCAGTGTCCCATCTCCCAGTCCCAATAATAACTTATGTAGCCTTCCATTGTGAAAGGGAAAAAAAATCACTAACTAAAAGTATTTCAGTAAATGTGACATTGTCGGCTATTTCAACAGAATCTGCGGCGGCTCTTATCAAAAATGCACTAAATCAGATCACCTGCAATGGCCGCAGACGTGCGCATTGTTTAAGAAATAAAATAATGTGATCCAGATTTGAAGCCTGCAGGTATGGTAGAGAGGTCACATTGATGATGACGTAGCCGCTGTGTCAGATCAGGGGAGCCATGTTGGGAACATAATACCAAGGAGACAAACCAAACCATTCAACGCACTGATAGAGGGAAAAGTATCAAATAAGGCTGTACAATTACAGAATAACAGGAGAGGACTCTGGAGCTTAGATTAGATTAGATTAGAAAGCTTTGTGTAATTTAGCTCAATAGATAGTGGCTCAGGCAGAGGAATCATGGGCGCGGGGGAGGGGAGAAGCGTCCTACTCTCTCTACCCCCCATCCTGACACTTTTTTGCAGTAGTCCATGATTTATCCATTATATACTGTCTGACCTGCCAACTGTAAACCTTGAGTGACAAATCACTTTCTTTGTTAACCATTTGTGTAGCAATGCCCAACACTGCAGTCACATCACAGTAACCCTTTGAGTGTCAAATAATGTTTTTTTATCTGCAGCATTAGAGGAGTTCAGTCTATTTGGGGTTTTTGCAGTCTGTGTGATTGCACATTCACTTGTGTCACATTGCCAGACTTGTATTTTTTTCATGCAGACTGTGTGACTTTCAGGTCAGCTATAGCAGATAACTTAGTACTGGGCCTACATATTGTACTTACGTGGCAGCGGCGGTCGCCGATGACAAATGTTATGGCCTAGTGAAAATAGTCTGAAAAGGAGAGAAAATCCTAAACTAATATTATAAATGTGAACGTTTGTGTGTTTGGATGTTTGTTCCACTATCACGCCGCAATGGCCAAATGGATTTCAATGAAATTTCGCACATACTTAGACTGTCACCCGGAAAAGAACATAGGTGCCTCAGAATCCACGTATATCGCTGACTTTGCCGACAAATTTGGCACCAAATTTGCGGTCCGTGTAGGCTGAAGGACCTCACATGACGTCACCATGTCAGGCGTGGGGCTCCGATTGGACCAGGCCACTACGGGGCTGGAGCTATACAGCAACAAGCCGGCCGCACACTGATATGAACAACATGGCATCGTGCATGCCCGCAGCCGAGAGCTGCACATGCTGGCATCGCTGGAACCCAGCGCGCAGCGTGGACTGGTGAGTCGGCCGGGGCCCCAGGGATCGGCAGGGGTAGACAGAAGGGTGGGGAGGGTGTGTACATGTAGGAACAGGGTGGAAGACGTGGTGTGGGAAGGGGCCCGGAGTCGCAGGTTCGGAATGAAGGTGGGAGCAAGCGAATGGGAGAGCGGGTAGGGAAAAAAGTGGAGCGTCCAGGGGCGAGAGGAACGGTAGTGGACCGGCGGGGCGCAAGGTCAAGTTCCATCGGTGCACTGGTGTTGCATAGGCCTGCTGCACCCACACAGCAAATGCAGGGGGTCATGGGTATAGCTAATTCCAAATAATTTTAGTTCTTGTGTAATCTATTAGTCATAAGGATAGTTCTAGCAATGTAAACCAGTCGAAAATGACTCTAGGATGAGATACAGTATATAATATATTCTATAATAAAACTAACACGGTCAATGCACAAAGTAAATGAAACGAGTATATGAATATTTATGGAAACAATATCTCTCAAATATTAGAGCAGTCTTTTTGTTTTGTGAGGTGAATAACCTCGAGGCTTTATTTGTATGAGAAGTTTGTCTCTATCTCAAAAGCGAGGGATGACTTTCATCTGATATGAACAAGGTCTTGAAGCGTTAGTGTTGGGCTCGGGTCTTATGCTCAGATTCCTTCTGTCTTCCGTGGGCTCCAAGGTAAACTTTTGCAATATAGTGGTTAGAAAGAGGAAAAGCTCCATTCGGGCCAGACCTTCTCCTACGCAGATACGTTTGCCTGAGAAGACAAAAAATGATACAGAATAAACACTTGAGTTAAATTTTAGGAGTTTTAGCAGTTGGGCTACAGTCCACTAATGACCTACGATAACCCCGGACCACATGATGGGACGCAGCCATTCACAGATCCTAGGTATGATTGCCTGCTTTACACGCCCAGGTCAGTATAATCGTTCTTTTAATATTTGGTAATACGTTTTGTTCTATTTTTAGTTATTTTGCTAGTTCGGTTGTTGGAGGACTTCACATTCAAGGACTGTTGATTATCAAATTTTTTCTTTTAAATAAACACATTTCACAAGGGATATTATGAGGCATGGTGCAATGAATTCATCTTCTTATAATTCTGTCTGATAATATTACAGGAGCCAGGCAATAGGCTAACACTAAACCCCAATTATCATTATAGCACTCACCACCATCAGGGGGGCCAGAAGTAGTTGGGTATGATCTGGTATCCAGCCATATAGGAATGATCAGGTACATAGGCTACTATTAATAGGCTGGGAATGCGTAAGACTGTGGATCCTCATACACTGGTAATACTAGAATGTGGTTTATTGTATTTATTTGGTCATGAAAAACAGAAGGGATAAATAATTGGAAAAAAAATGACACAGGGTCATGTTCACAAGTTCAGGTAAATTTGCAGTTAAAAAAACTCATTGCAGTACTGAATGTCAGAAACCGTATTTGTGTCTTGAAACAATACACAGTTTCTTACATGCAGCAATGCAATACCAATTTTAACCACAAATTAATAGAGATGAGCAAGTAGTGAAATATTCGAGATTCAATATTTGCTTCAAGTAAAGCCTCAATATTAGACTACTCGATCGAATATCGAATCCCATTATAGTCTATGGGAAAAAAAATGCTCGTTTCAGGGGAAACCACTATTCGACTAAAGGAGAGTCACCAAGTCCACGAGTAGCAGGAGGAGAGTGTTTAGGAGGAGCGCTGTGCAGTTATTATAGTCTATGGGGTCGGTGCACTTTAACTGCACAGCGCTTGTAATTGCGCTGATATTCCGTTCGGGGGGATCCTCCTGTGGAATCCTTCCTGACGGGAGGCAAGCACTAATGTGAACCGGCCCTTACTCATCCTGCAGAATTAGCATTGATTGGCCGAATGGTATACACTGTATAGCATTCGGCCAATCAATGCTGGTTCTGCAGCAGGCTTGTGATCATGTGATCATATGTAGAGATGAGCGAGTACTATTCGAAACTCCCGTTTCGAATAGCACGCACCCATACGAATGAATGGACGCAGCCTGCACGCAGGGGGTTAAGCAGCCGGCCACTTCTATTCACTCCTATGGGTGCGTTCTATTCGAAACGGGAGTTTCAAATAGTACTCACTCAGTATGTAATCGCGGACCACATACAGAAGCAATGATGGTTTTGTCACTGCTTGTAGTCTCTGTACAGAGAGATCAAAGGGAGCTGGGGAGTTCTGCAATGAGGCAAGAAAGGGAGGAGGAGATCCAACAAAGAAGTTGCACAATGGAATATTTTGCACAAGCAGCACAATTTTTTCTTGACTGTTAATCCTGATACATTATATCAAGCCCAACTTGAGTCATAGCTAAAATTGTGCAAGTTAGCAAGCAGTAATCTCTTACCTGCGGAGAATGGCATAAAGGCTTCACTTTTCTTAAAGCGACCATTGTCATCCAGAAAGTGTCCAGGATCAAACTCATGCGGGTTCTTAAAATGTTTGGGGTCTTTCAGAACAGAGGTCAGGAGTGGGAAGACCATAACTCCCTGAAATAAAATGTATGAAATATCGAGATCATTTAAAGTAAGTCTAGAAATGTTTAAAGGAATGGAAATGAGTTCTCGATGGAAAAGGGAAACTGTGTCTAGTGTTACCTACTGGAAGGCAAGAGCAGTGGTGTAATCCCATGGGTGACCCTTAACATAGACTCAATCCAAAAACTATTGTTCCTTCATGAAGAAAACCCCTCTGTTTCAGAGTTTTTTGCCAATCATCAGTGCAAAGTAGAGTACCAGATGGGTGAGAGGCCATTCCCCATCACTTCTGTGCTATAGTGTAGTGTATGGTGTAATGTATAGTGTAGGATCTCTGCCTTTACTGTATATTGGTGGTTATGTGCCATGCGGGGACTGGAAAAAAGGATTTGTGTACTGTGCAGCGGCCAAATATGGGAAATTTTTGATCTTGGAATGAGGGGGCATGTCCTGCATTTGTTTTTTTTTGGGGGGGCACTTTCTATAATTTGCCTCAGACAGCAGAGAGGCTAGCTTCACCCCCGATTGTGCCTAGCCTTGATTGAGATGAACTAGGTATACATAAGAGCAATATAAAGAAGACACAAGGTGACAAGGTTTGGGAGTCCAGTATATTGCACCTTAGGAATGTGATATCCCCTGAAGGTCGTGTCCTTGCTGACAGTATGGGGCAATGCTGTAGGGAGAAGATCAGCAAATCTCATGGATCACAGCCTCTGTATAAGGCATCTTACTTCTGTCTTCTATCGATGGACTCCGATTTTCACCTATTACCTTATCAATCTCCTCATGGATTTTTGCTAAAAAAAAAAAAAAAACAGAACAAGGGACACTCACTCATATTACTGTATATTATAACTAGAGATGAGCGAGCAGTGAAACATTCGAGATTTGATATTCGTTTCGAGTAGAGCCTCAATATTAGACTACTCAATCGAATCCCATTATAGTCTATGGGGAAAATGCTCGTTTCAGGGGAAACCACTATTCAACTAAAGGAGAGTCACCAAGTCCAGGAGTAGCAGGAGGAGAGTGTTTAGGAGGAGCGCTGTGCAGTTATTATAGTCTATGGGGTCCGTGCGCTTTAACTGTACAGCGCTTGCAGTTGCGCTGATAAAAAGTAAGCTCCCTCGTAACCGCAAGCTGCCAGCTCTCCCGACTAGCAAAGACGAGCCTGCGGCCAATCAAAATCAAAATCAGACCACAATGGAGACTGCTGTGGTCTGATCTTAGACTCCGCCTCCTCAAAGACGAGCCTCCAGCAGAACCAGCATTGATTGGCCGAATGCTGTACACTGGCCAATCAACGCTGGTCAATTCATTCCTATGAGAATGTCTGGCCTCAACCTAAAGGAGCTCTCTGGTCCCAATGGGCAGTGGAAGCAGGGCTAGTGCATAGATGGCATACTGGTGATATCTGTATGCCGCCTATGTCATTCAGTCACGGCCTGTGACACATACATGGTCGTGTGCATGCCGCCAAGCCCTGTTTTTGTCCATTACTTGACTTATAACTGATTCTGCAGTTTTCCCCTCTGCAAACAATAGCTGGAGTCATCAGTTCTCCCTGAGCTGGTGGGTAGAGACTAGCTGCCATACACTGCATACAGTAAGTACAGGAACATCTTCTCAATAACTGTCTCACTCAGAAACAGCCCCATGTAGGACACGTATAGAGAAGTACTGACATGTAAGTAAAGCGATTGTGATAGAAAGCTTCCATTAAAGGGATTCTACCATTAAAACCTTTTTTTCTCTCCCTTACACATCGGAATAGCCGTAAGAAAGGCTATTCGTCTCCTACCTTTAGAAGTCTTCTTCTCCATGCCATTTGGTTAAAATCCAGTTTTCTGCTGGTATGCAAATAAGTTCTCTCACAGCACTGGGGGCAGGCCCCAGCATGCAAACAGCACTGGGGGCGTTCCCAATGCTGCGAGAGAACTCTCCAGCAACGTCTCTATCTTCAGGAACAGGGAAGAAGACGCGGTGAAGACCCCATCCTGAAAAAAATGGAGGTGGCGCTGGAGAGTTCTCTTGCAGCATTGGGGACGCCCCCAGTGCTGTTTGAGCGCTGGGGCCCATCCCCAATGCTGCGAGATAACTCATCTGCATACCAGCGGAAAACGGGATTTTAACCGAACGGCAGGCCAGAGAAGATATCTAAAGGTAGGAGACGAATAGCCTTTCTTAAGGCTATTCCAACGCTTAAGGGAGAAAAAAAAGGTTTTAATGGTAGAATCCCTTTAAGCTCCAGCACCAGTCTAAGTCTATATTTCTTGTCTTATCTCCTGAACTTCCTTTTTACTCCTCTCATTCTCCTCTCCATAGACTTCTATAGGCATATGCTGCCTATAACTACAACCCTATAAGAAGAGTATGATATGATTTTTTCTCCAAAAAAACAAACAAACAAAAAACTGGTCATTACCTTGTATTTCTGGATATTTCATGAATATAAGAAGACCGTATCTCAGGGTCAGACCTGTGGTCTCTGTTCCTGCAAAGAATAAATCCAGTATTGTTGCCTCTAGATTCTTCTCATGAAATTCTGTGTCCGGATTATTTTTTTCCTGAAAATTGAAGTATTATTATTATTATTATTATTATTATTATTATTTTATACAATGTGACAAAATGTAACAATAATGACCAATAACATTAAATATCACTACATCAGCCTATGGAAGGATTTCTTATAACATTCTACAGTAATTTTAAAGATTGTTGACTGTTTTTTCTATAGACTCCTGTAATGGGCCACTGCCACCCCGGAATTGCTCCTAAACTCTAGGGTTGAGCCAATCTTGAAATTTCAGGATTGTTTTTAAAATCCAATTTCCGATCATTTTCCATTGGAACCCGATCCCGATCCCAATTCCGATCCTAATGCAAGTCATTATTTTTTTTAATAATCGAAGACCGGAATTTAAAAATGATCCTATTCACTACACAGCATGGAGTCCAAAAATTGTTAAAATTTTTGGAATCCACGCTGTGTAGTGATTAAAAAAAATCCCCTGGCTAATTAGCCCCCCTGGTGTCTGCTTACGAGCACAGGTCCGCTGCCGCTCCCCGTTCTTCCCAGTCCGGTCCTCTCTCACTGACATGCCTTCAAAGTGCCGTGCGCAGCCCCACCTCCCTAGGGTAGTGTTAAAAATGATGGGAGTAGGTGGGGCTTATTGTGGCTTAGGAGAGTGTGGGTGGGGAGATGTGAGTGCATCACTCACGTCTCCCCTCCCAGTACCCACCCATACTCTCCTAAGCCAAAAGCCCCGCCTTCTCCCAGCATCTCTAACACTAGTCTAGGGAGGCGGGGGCGCACACGGTGCTCTGAAGGTCAATGAGAGAGGACTGGGAAGAACGGGGAGCGGCAGCGGATCTGTGCAGGTAAGTTGAGTGAAGTTCATGAGTAGATAGATACCATCTACTGTTCTGTTTCCTCCCTGCTGTGCCATATACTGGTCTCTGCTACATCTCCATAACTGTACATTGACTTGTCTATCTACTCTTCTGCTTCGTCCCTGCTTTACTGTATACTCAGCTCTGCTACATCTCAGATGTAGCAGAGCTGGGTATACAATGAAACAGGGAAGAAGCAGAAGAATGGCAGGCTTCGGTAAATCACTCTGTGCTGTGCTGCTGTGAGATGAGCGAGTACTATTCGAAACTCCCATTTCGAATAACACACTCCCATAGGAATGAATGGATGCAGCCGGCATGCAGGAGGTTCAGCAGCCGCTTCCATTCATTGCTACGGGAGTTTCAAATAGTACTCGCTCATCAGATACTATAGCTTTTCCTGCAATGATTGGCCACTAGCCAAGCATTGTGGGAAATAACCTCCAACCTTGACCCCGCCGGAAAAGATTGGGATCAGAATTCCAATCGCGATCATGAAATTTATTGGATCGCCGATCGGAATCCGAACATTTCTGATCCCGATCGCTCAACCCTACTAAACTCTTTATCTGGTGATGTAGGACGGATTAGTCACATCGTGAGTTTTGCTGCTGAGAAAATGAACCATTATTGTATATGTAAATGTCATGTTTGCTGTACCCGGGCAGGGTCGCACCTTCTGGGTAGCCACTTTTTTTAAGGTTGTCACGCAGTCCTGCTCCCAAGTCTAACATGTCCAATGGACAGGGATTTGCAGCAATCACAAAAGCGAGAGGTGTGACCCCGCCCTGAGTGCACCCAACAGCTCATTTGCATATGGAATATAAATGTCATTTATCAGCAGTGAGATTGTACATTGATACAAGGAAGGTAAATTCCTTATTCCAGCCCTACAATAGTATATACGGGGTGTAGAAGCCGTTCTGGTCGTTGCAGACTCTCTACCCACCTGTTCCATCCTTATGAGGAAGCAATCGATGAAGTCTCGGGGACAGTTCTCATCCAGGGTCGCTCGGTGCGCGTCCACCATCTCCGTAATAAACTTTCTCAGATTATCCATAAGTGTGAACATCATCTGGTGCGGGCCCGGAAGGCGCTTCATTAGGGTCGGGGAGATGTTATATAACTAATTCGAGGAAGAAAGGAATAGAACAAACTCTAATGTTCTTCTATTAGCTGAATGTACATTATATACAATGTAGCAATAAAGGTTTTTCATTGACTTTTTATTGTTTTTTCGTTGTTTTCTGTGATAAGATTTCAGGCTACAGCAGTTTAACCAGTTGCAGGAGTTCGGGTTATGTCTGCTACCTCTGTCATTGTTCAATCGCTTAAAAGCATAAGCAAACCTTTACCAAAAATTATTTGGAGATATCTAGAGATGAGCGAACAGTGAAATATTTGAGGTTCGATATTCGTTTTGAGTAGAGCCTCAATATTAGACTACTCGATCGAATATCAAATCCCATTATAGTCTATGGGGAAAAAATGCTCATTTCAGGGGAAACAATTATTCGACTAAAGGAGAGTCACCAAGTCCACGAGTAGCAGGAGGAGAGTGTATAGGAGGAGCGCTGTGCAGTTAAAGCGCACGGACCCCATGATAGTCTACGGGGTCTGTGCGCATTAACTGCACAGCGCTAGGAATGAATTGACCAGCGTTGATTGGCCAGTGTACAGCATTCGGCCAATCAACACTGGTCCTGCCGGAGGCTCGTCTGTGAGGAGGCGGAGTCTAAAATCAGACCACAATGGAGACTACTGTGGCCAATCAACGCTGGTCAATTCATTCCCTCGTAACAGCAAGCTGCCAGCTCTCCCGACTGGCAAGGACGAGCCTGTTGCATAACCAGCGTTGATATGCAGAATGCTATACACAGTAGTTACTGTAGTTACGCCACTGGGCGCCATTAAACCTCCTCCATAATGGTTATGGATTTAGCCGAACAAAGGTCTGTTGACCGAAACGTTGCAATTTTTTTTTTTTTTTTTTTTAAATGTAGATTGGTAGCCCCACATAGAGCTCACAATGTACATTTTTCCCTATCAGTATGTCTTTGGAATATGGGATGGAAATCCATGCAAACACGGGGAGAACATACAAACTCCTTGCAGATGTTTTTTTGTCCTTGGCGGGATTTGAACACCAGGACTCCAGCGCTGCAAGGCTGCAGTGCTAACCACTGAGCCACCGTGTGGCCCCGAAACGTTGCAATTTTGTCAACTACGATAACAATTTTTTCATCTACTACTCTGCGTAACTTTCTTCCAAACATATTTTTGAAAATGTTTTCTTCCCAAGCAAGATTTGGTGGGTGTAGCAATATTTATGCTCTTAAATCCTCCTGAAATGACTCCTGTGAGGTCTCCCCACCGCTAGTAGTGACCCCTCCCCCAATAGTGACATCTCACACATTACACATATTAGATGATATTTACCATGGCTTTACGACTTTGGAGCAGCTTAAAAAGATCGTGAAAATTTAACATGAGAGTCACAGATTTTTGGTCTTCATAGTCAAATCTCTCCCCAAACACAACGGAGCAGATGACGTTGGACACAGCGAGTCTCAGTATATATTCGGGGTCAAGAGGAGTGTCTGTAAATATAAGGAGATGGTCAGCCATTACTTTGACAGATCTGCTGGGACACAGGTATTGATGACCTATGATTAGGATCATCACCGATATCTGCCCCCCGCCCATCAGCTATCGAAGAGACCACAACATTACAATAAGTGCTGCAGATCATTCACTACCCACCAAACACAGCGCTGTGCATTAGACGTTGTCTTGGCTGGGTCTGAGCTACAAACAGACCATGTGACTAATGAACATGATGGACATGGCCTGTGAACTAGTGACAGCACCTTGTAGAGTCGCTTTTGCACTTTCCAAAGATGTCTTTCCTATTCTGCATTGCAGCTCCTTTATCCTTCATTCCTTCTTTCACACCATGTATATTAGCTTTGTTTAGCTTGTATATAATAATATATCCTTGTATTCAGTGCTCAGTATACAGGTCACATATGGGACTATCCTGCTGACCTTGTAGTCTAATATACCCAGCGAGAAACAAATCCCTTTTATCGATACGAGGACGGTTTGGGATCTCTTTGTATCCTAATTTTTACTATTTTTAATAAGTAATAAGTATAATAAAGAGACGGATTATTTTAAATGTAACTGTAATAACTCCAAGTGTTTTTTTTATTTCGGATGTATAGCTATAAGAGACGTTGTTTCTCTGAAGTTTGCATCTATCTGTTAGAGTGATACTGATATTCCTGCTGACGGACTCCCTTTAATTTACAATAAATACAGGAGGAAAGTACAGACCCTGGTAATGATGACTATGAGATGTATAGTCTGGTGTTACTGAAGCTGTTGTTAGGCATCAACTTCAAAGGATCAGCCGATCTGTTGACACAATGGAGGAAAGAAGAACCAAATATGTTGGGTTTAGACCAGTTCATTCCTTTGCTCACCCATCCCCTTTCTACATGTTTATGGATATGAAGGTACATCGTATCGCATAGGATATGCCGTAAATGCATTGATAGATGGGGATCCCAGCTTTGGGACCTGCATCTACCTCGAAAACGGAGTGGAGTGTTGGTCGGTCGGAAGTGATTGTAGCGGCTGTGCAAGTAATTGCAGAAGCTCACCCATACGTGGCCACTATCCATTCACTTGTAGCATGGACAGGGCCCTGTTCTTGGGATTGAGGCAGGTCACAGAGGTGGGACCCCATCTATCAGGCATTTATAACATAGGCTATGGATACAGGCTGAGATGGGAATGTCCCTGCAAGTCTATACACATATGTATTGGTGACCATTTCATATAGAGGCCAACCTGGGAGTATGAGAAATATTTTGGACCTGGACACACCTTTTTCTTTCATAAGTTTCTCGGTGAGACAGCCGGCTTCCTCTTGGATTCTTTCTTCAATGCTTCTCTTCCCCATTCCAAAATTTCTCAAAGTTGTCAGAGAAAATCGCCGAATGGTTTTCCACTTTTCTCCGTTGCTTACAATGATCCCTGGAAGTGCAACCAGTGTTGGAATTTGCAAATCGAAACAGATAAGAATGAATATAGCAAAGTAAGATCAATGATACATTGTGTCACTGCCCAACATTGACTGAGTCCACCGAAAGTAGATGTGCAGGTCTTGTTGGGATCATTGAGGTATCACACGGATGCTGAGAGGGAGAATCCCAGGGTTGAACAGATATCCAGTCTGCCATTTTTAAAACATTTATTGAGCACTGTTTTATTTGAGAGTTAAGATAAAACTTTTTTCTTATTTTCTTCCTATTCACTCGAATGAGGGCAGAGCGGCAAGTTCTCCTTTATACAGTGGACAAGGCCTTCTGCTCCCCGGCTGCCTGGCTCATCTGATCTGTGCTGATACTGATATTCTATCCTCAGGATAGGTCCTCAGTACACAATATATCCTCCAGCCTAGAAAAAGACCAAACTAACATCTCGCCCAACAGATACTCTTGCTGTGGACCCGCGGCCTTACTTACTGATCCCTGTTCCCGCTCCTGGCCGCCTCCGCTTCCCTTTCTGCCCCCGAGGGGCCCAGTGCATCTCATGTGACGTCGCTTTCAGCGAAGTCCTGGTACTGTTCATGTATGTAAACATAGAGCAACACCCCTGTCACTGGACGATGCCTAAACTGTATCCCCATCTATACCAACCGATAGGAAACAACCTGCAATACCATGCAAGCCACCTGATATAAAAACTCCTTCTAAGCCTCCTTACCGAGATATTGCCCTATACATACAAGGTAAGGGGGTTCAGGGTGACTGATATAGGACTAACCTGCAAATATATCGCATAAGGACTGACCTGAGAACTTCTGGAATAATTCCCCAAATCTGCTATTTGCTTTATATCAAACATGACAAAATATTCATTATACATTAAAATCATTAAAAAATGACCAGTTATTGTTATTTTAGGCATTCGTGTTATCGGCTTACCAAACTCCTTAGAAAGAATATCCCCGGTTCCTATTGGTGCCCTTTCGCTAAACACGTCACTGCGATCCACCAACGCCTCCTTCACCGCATCGTACCCGGTCAGTACGATTATCTGATACCTTACAACGTAGAGGGTATAGACCGGTCCGTACGTCTCACTCAGCTAGAAACAGAGAATAGCCTACTAATATTATAAAAGTGAAAGTTTGGATGTTTTTTGTGTTTGTTTCTCTTTCACGCAAAAACGGCTGAGCGGATTTGGATGGAATTCGACACGCAGATAGTCTGTAACCTTGATTAACCTATAGGCTACTTTTTATCCTGTAACAACAAAGTGAACCAGCCACACAAAATATATGAATAAAAATTAACTTTTATTAAGTGCTCCTAAAAAGGTGTAGCAACATATATACATACAAAATATATAAACAAACATAAAACAAAATCATATAGGGGTAGACAATGCTACAAATACCAACTTGTCAGCCATGGAATGTACACTGGATGGCAACACTAATATCATGGTACAAAGGGCTCAACCATAGCTAAGACTGAAAGTGTCCAATAATAAAGTGTTGTAAATGGAAAGAACAAATAATCAGTGTAATAACCCACAGATAGCTATGAGACTGCCCACATAGGATGAGCCAAGATTAGCCTCCAGACATACCAACAGTAAAGGGACCCGCCGCGCGTTTCACCTGTGCTTGACAGGCTTATTATTGGACACTTTCAGTTAATTTTTATTCATATATTTTGTGTGGCTGGTTCACTTTGTTGCTATGGTCATTTACCCACACATAATTTGTTATATTTGCCTCTATTGTTTACTACTTTTTATCCTGGTAAATGACATGGCTTCAAGACTGTTATGAATTTATGTTAATATACTATACCATCCTACTAATATTAAACTACTCTTGCCAGCAGGACAATCGTTCAGCTACTTGCAGTTTGCTGATAAAGCCAGTTCTGTTATCTCTCTATTTAAACACACAGATAACACTGAGTCCATTGTGTACAAACATCTGCATATTATCTGATCTGCATAAGTGTTCTGTGTCCTGTTCAGCCAGAGGGAGGAGGGGGGAGAGGAGGGAGGAGGGGCGTGGGGGGAGAGGAGGGGCGTGGGGGGAGAGGAGGGGCGAGGGGGGAGAGAAGGGAGCAGGGGGAGAAAAATACAGGAAGTGAGAAGCAGACACAGCAGGCAGAATGCTGAGACACTGAGATGGAAAAACCCCTTTGATCTAAATTGGCAGTTTGCCAATTTTAAACATGCCAGGAAAATGAAATTTTAATGTGTTGCAATATTCTCAAAAAACAAGACCTATGAAGGAAGCCAGAAGTCTACACACTTCTTCTCAAGCAGAGCTGAGGAGGATTGAGCAAGCTAGGTGTCAGGCGACTCTTAGACCAGCCAAAACGTCGGAGCAGGTGGATCATCGATGCCAACAACACACAGACGAAGTCACAGGCAGAAGCTAGTATAATATAATTGTGTATGTAACACGTGTTATAGGTCTGAGCAGGAAGACAATACCTAGAGATAAGGATACTGTAGAGTGAGATTGATGAGATTTTCTCTGGAAACGTTTTCTGGATCTCATAAGAAGGGTCTACAGTCCCCACACAAGCTGCTAATATACTAACAAAGAATACGATACCCGGGCAGAGCAGCTCTCTGGAAGATACAACATGTCCATGCACTAGATTCATTTCAATGGCCACCGTGCAATGCTTCATGTCCCCTGTGGGGGTGCTGCAGACACATTGAATACTTGGAGTTGGATTCCTTCGCAGGTGGTTGCTGATGGGGGTTCTTTCCGCAGTATTTTTATAGCATTTTTGCAGTTTTCCTTTACAGAATTTCCATTATTCCTATATGGAAAATGTTGACATTTCCGTAGGTATATTTGACATGATGTGCTTTTCAAAAATGCCACTATTTTGGAAAACACAGCTTTCCCGCTGCAGAATGACAGCAAGCACAGATCAAAAATATACCATACAGATGAGGATACAGGACAGATCAGGGCACAGGATAGATCAGGGCACAGGACAGATCAGGGTACAGGACAGATCAGGGCACAGGACAGATCGGGGCACAGGACAGATCAGGGCACAGGACAGATCGGGGTACAGGACAGATCAGGGCACAGGACAGATCAGGGTACAGGACAGATCAGGGTACAGGACAGATCAGGGCACAGGACAGATCAGGGTACAGGACAGATAGGGGCACAGGACAGATCAGGGCACAGGACAGATCAGGGCACAGGACAGATCAGGGTACAGGACAGATAGGGGCACAGGACAGATCAGGGCACAGGACAGATCAGGGCACAGGACAGATCAGGGCACAGGACAGATCAGGACACAGGACAGATCAGGGTACAGGACAGATCAGGGCACAGGACAGATCAGGGTACAGGACAGATCAGGGTACAGGACAGATCAGGGCACAGGACAGATCAGGGTACAGGACAGATCAGGGTACAGGACAGATCAGGGTACAGGACAGATCAGGGTACAGGACAGATCAGGGTACAGGACAGATCAGGGCACAGGACAGATCAGGGTACAGGACAGATCAGGGCACAGGACAGATCAGGGCACAGGACAGATCAGGGTACAGGACAGATCAGGGTACAGGACAGATCAGGGCACAGGACAGATCAGGGTACAGGACAGATCAGGGTACAGGACAGATCAGGGTACAGGACAGATCAGGGTACAGGACAGATCGGGGCACAGGACAGATCAGGGTACAGGACAGATCAGGACACAGGACAGGTCGGGGTACAGGACAGATCAGGGCACAGGACAGATCAGGACACAGGACAGATCAGGGCACAGGACAGATCAGGGCACAGGACAGATAGGGGTACAGGACAGATCAGGGCACAGGACAGATCAGGGCACAGGACAGATCAGGGCACAGGACAGATCAGGACACAGGACAGATCAGGACACAGGACAGATCAGGGCACAGGACAGATCAGGGCACAGGACAGATCAGGGCACAGGACAGATCAGGGCACAGGACAGGTCAGGGCACAGGACAGATCAGGACACAGGACAGGTCGGGGTACAGGACAGATCAGGGCACAGGACAGATCAGGACACAGGACAGATCAGGGCACAGGACAGATCAGGGCACAGGACAGATAGGGGTACAGGACAGATCAGGGCACAGGACAGATCAGGGCACAGGACAGATCAGGGCACAGGACAGATCAGGACACAGGACAGATCAGGGTACAGGACAGATCAGGGCACAGGACAGATCAGGGTACAGGACAGATAGGGGCACAGGACAGATCAGGGCACAGGACAGATCAGGGCACAGGACAGATCAGGGCACAGGACAGATAGGGGCACAGGACAGATCAGGGCACAGGACAGATCAGGGCACAGGACAGATCAGGGTACAGGACAGATAGGGGCACAGGACAGATCAGGGCACAGGACAGATAGGGGCACAGGACAGATCAGGGCACAGGACAGATCAGGGCACAGGACAGATCAGGGTACAGGACAGATAGGGGTACAGGACACATCAGGACACAGGACAGATCAGGGCACAGGACAGATCAGGGTACAGGACTTACCTTAACCAAAGACCGTGGTAGTTCTGAGATGCTGAGCTGAAGGATATTCCCCAGGCCGGGCAGAGGGGTAGGTCCTGGGGGTAAGTTCCTATATTTGACCCTTCCCCACCATTTAATGAGATATATGAGTAGAGCGACCCCAGTAGCCAGGAGAAGAGTTGCTGTAATATTCAGAGCCATCCTGTGACTACAGCGCTGTGTGTATTGTGTCCTGCTCTCTATATATGGCCAGGACTAGGACGAGCTGCCAGAATACAGTCACTGGGTGTGTTTAGGGTGCAGAGTGCGATGTACTAGAAATGTTAGGATATTTAGCATTCAAAGGGGTTTTCTGGTCCCAAAGTCAAGTCGTTCTTAGCTCCCCAAGTACTTTGTTCGCCCCCTCTGTCCTCCTGGTGTCTGTATGGGAGGCATTGCACATTGTTTACACCGGGCTCTGCCTGTTCCCTACATTTCCTATGCTATTTCCCACAAGTATCAGAGTTCCCTGCTCTAGTAGATCTGAAGGAAGAAGAAGCAGCAGCAGCGACTCTCCAACCACTGCCCTACAAGTTCTCCTCGCTCTGCCCCTCCACCTCTCACCTAACCACTGCCATATTACCATTGTCGTGTCACATTCAGACCTGTAATAATTTTGTTATTGCTCTTCACTTAACCTTTCTTCAGCCGCACTCTCCAACTCTTACCCTCATATTTAAGAACTGTGAAGCACCAAACACCACATATACCCATGTATGTAGGGGATGGAGCAGTCCTGTCCTATAGTATTGGTTTGTTTTATTTGGAACTGTTTTGGTTTATTGGGTTGTGAACTTCACATTTTCAGGATAGATCAATAAGAGATCAGTGGAGGTCCAACACCAAGAGGGAGCCATGGCGCCTGTGCAAGCACCTTGTCCTCTTCGCTGTTTGCATCACACACCATCTGATTCCAACCAATTATGCAATGCCATTAACTTTTATGGAAAGAGCCTGTAGAAACATTGTACGGTCTCTATGTATCAGATGGATAGCAAAGTATACAATGAAGAGATCAAAGCTCTTGACCCCGCTGACCTCTTATCGATGACCTATCCAAATCTATGTACATACCTACGTAATACAGGTTTGTGCATCTAATTCCGCCTCGATCAAGACACCACTGATTGCTATCTGGACCTGTCATGTGCTATTGGACTAATACTCAAAACCCTGGAGATTCAACACAAAGACATGATGGAAAGGAGGGCTATAGGAAAATTGAAAAAGAGGTGGAGAATATTCATCTGCAGCGTGATGAACACCAAAAACACTGTCACTGGTGGGTTGTGGCAAGAGGCGAGGAAAAGGCAGTTCCCTACCCGGAGAACAAATGCAGGCTTGGTTACAAGTATAATAAATCAATAAGGAGTCTCAAGGCAAAGCGAGAATGTCCCATGAATTTAAGCAACTAGAGCCATATTGTTGAGATTGGGTGAAAGATACCTTAGATGTTCTACTTTATTAATCTCAAGAGACCATCATTTTTGGCATGGTTATGAATAGAGTATACAGAAGGGAAGGAGTCTGAGAGATTGGGCCAATATTTTTGAAGGTCAATTGAATGCCAGTTTGGAGCTACCAGTTAACCTTGATATCTCCATTTATGTCTGTGGCCTTACTATTACACTGAGGCAGCATGTCCACTGTCTTGGGGTTGTATTTGATTCAGATCTCACCTTTACCCAGGGTTGTACTGGCCCACCGGGGAACCGGTGAATCCCCCAGTGGGCCTCGAGCATTAGTCCACATGTTCCCAATGCAAATGCATTGGTCAGGGGCCCGATCAGGCCCCTAACCATGATGATCTGTCCCATGTTTCCAATGCGTTTGCATTGGGAACATGAGTACTAGTAGTGCTAAAGGGCCGGATTGCGGACCTGAAGCTGCATGAAAATGGCTGGCGTTGCGCAGCAGCAGAGAACATGCTTGTAGTGTAGCTGAGCTTGTGACGGACAGTTCCAAGAGCCAATAGAGTTGTAGTTTGTTGCTGTTAGCGTCACCAGTGTCTTGACGGTGTCCGCAGCGGCAGGATTGAGCAGAGGGGAGCAGCAGTGGGAAGGCAAGTAACACACACAGACAGGCAGAAACACACGCACACACTTTTGCCCCCAAATGTTTAAATTTCACTGACCCCCTTTGAGAACTACAACCCCCAGCAGCTGCAGATGCCATGGAGCTGTTGAAAGTTGTAGTCCCCACCCCACAGCTAATTTCCCACTGTATTGTTATGCTGGTGCCTGCTCTAAGGCTCCAGCATAACAATACCTAAGTTGCAGAAATTGCTGAGGACTTTTCTGTCTGTAACTTTCAGTTTGAAAATGGCGGACACCTGGCGGACCTCATTCTAGTCAATGGGGTCTGTCAGTGTCCATGTGTAACCACCATTTTAACAGTCCACCTCTTCATCATTTGGTTTCTCCAGCCTAGTTAAAGAATAAACTTTACCCTGGACAACCCCTTTTAAAGAGGACCTTTCACCTCCTGGGGCACATGCGGTTTAATGCACCGCTAGAAATCTAACAGTGCGCTGAATTCATCGCACTTTCCCATTCTGTGCGCCTGGTGAAGAGTTATCGGTGCCGGTACCATAGCTCTTCACTGTCAGAAGGGGGTTTCTGACAGTCATTTGGGGACGCCCTTCCTCACAGCGCTGCCTATAGCACTATACTGTCAGAGGGGGCGTTGCTTACCGCCCAGCCATGACGCTGCTCATCATCGCTGAGTGGTAAGCAATGCCCCCTCTCACATTACAGCGCAATAGACGCTGCTGTGAGGAAGGGAGTCCACGACTGTCAGAAACCCCCTTTCTGTCAAACCGGTAACCAGACGCTTGTGTCAGCTGATGTATCGGTTGCCCATGCATCACAGAATACAGTATAAAATTATCATTCTGACCAACAAATCTATCCATAGCTCTGTACCCCTCTTTATCTCCTCTTGTCACTGTTTACCACTTTAATCGTCCTCTCTGGTCTGCCAATGACCTTAGACTTGCATCCTCTGTTATCCGAAAATCCCAATCCTGTCTCCAAAACTTTTCTCGAGCTGCACCGGTGCTCTGGAATGCTTTACCCTGGACAATCCAATAAATCCGCAACTACAGCATCTTCAAAACTGTCGTAAAATCCCATCAGTTTGGTCAAGCATGTGACCTGATCTGAGGTGTAGAACAATACTTGCTATCCTTCCTCCTCTGTTCCTCAGATCCGCTCCTCTCCATCTAGAAGTTACACTGCACTCCTTGCATTTAGTATCTGTTTATTCCAGGGTCCCGGCTGGTGACGGCTCCTACAGCTTCAGTTACATAACCTTTTCTATTAAAAGATGGCTGGACCATTGTAGCAAACAAGTCCTCTGACCTCTTGTGTCCTTCCTATCTCCTCATAGAATGTAAGCTCTTGTGTCCTCCTACCTCCTCATAGATTGTAACCTTTTGTGAGCCTATTGTTTGATACATTTATTTCTTTGTCACATTGTATTGTCACATTGTTCATGTGTCCTCTGATTTGTAAAGTGGTACGGAATATGTTGGCTCTATAGAAATAAAGTGTAGTATTATTATTACTGTACAAACACAGACTCAGGGGAGAGGCTTCTGGGGCATAGACAGGATAGATTAAGGTAATATAGACCAATAGGTAGTGGCTCAGGCAGAGAAATCATAGGAGTGGGGGGAGGAGAAACTCACTGCTCTGCGACTGCCCACCCCTCTCCTACATAGAGTCCGGCCTGCCAAATCGCTTTTTTTTTCAGTAGTCCATGTTTTATTTGACTGTCAGTGACAGTCATGGATGACGTTTTATAACAGAGACTGTTTATTCTGGATTTTGAAACATTTTATTTATTTGTTTATTTTATGTTTTACAATATTCTGTGTCATCTATTAGTTTATAAGGAAAGATATAGCAATGTAAATCAGTAGAAAATCAGTCTAGTGTGAGATATAGTATATAGGACACTTCTATAATAGAACTGACCAGGTCAATGCACAAATTAAATGAAAAAAATATATATTAAAATTTGTGAGAAAAAGTCACTGTTGTTTTTTTCAATCAATATCCCTCAAAAATTAGAGGAGTCTTCTTGTTTTGTTATGGGAAGACTCCCCAGGCTTTATTCATATGGAAAGTTTGTCTCCAAATCAATAGCGAGGGATGACTTTCATCTGATATGAACGAGGTCTTGAAGCGTTAGTGTTGGGCTCGGGTCTTATGCTCAGATTGTTTCGGTCTTCCGTGGGCTCCAAGGTAAACTTTTGCAATATAGTGGTTAGAAAGAGGAAGAGCTCCATTCGGGCCAGACCTTCTCCTACGCAGATACGTTTGCCTGAGAAGACAAAACATTATACAGAATAAACACTTGAGTTAAATTTTAGGAGTTTTAGAAGTTGGGCTACAGTCCACTAATGACCTACGATAACCCCGGACCACATGATGTGACGCAGCCATTCACAGATCCTAGGTATAATTGCCTGCTTTTATTTGGTAATACGTTTTGTTTTATTTTTAGTTATTTTGCTAGTTCGGTTATTGGACGACTTCATATTCAAGGACTGTTGATTATCAAGATTTTTCTTTTAAATAAACACCTTTCACAAGGGATATTATGAGGCATGGTGCAATGAATTCATCTTCTTATAATTCTGTCTGATAACATTATAAAGGTGGAGCCAGGCAATAGGCTAACACTAAACCCCAATTATCATTATAGCACTCACCACCATCAGGGGGGCCAGAAGTAGTTGGGTATGATCTGGTATCCAGCCATATAGGAATGATCAGGTACATAGGCTACTATTAATAGGCTGGGAATGCGTAAGACTGTGGATCCTCATACACTGGTAATACTAGAATGTGGTTTATTGTATTTATTTGGTCATGAAAAACAGAAGGGATAAATAATTGAAAAAAAGTGACACAGGGTCATGTTCACAAGTTCAGGTAAATTTGCAGTTAAAAACTCATAGCAGCAATGAATGTCAGAAACCGTATTTGTGTCTTGAAACCATACACAGTTTCTTACATGCAGCAATGCAATACCAATTTTAACCGCAAGTTGACCTATCATGTTAGCTCAGCCAAAAGGAAGCAATTACAGCTATACGCAGTGAATGTAGGTTTTACTGTGGTGCCAGGTTACGTATGCTCGTTCAATAGTAGGTGAATGACCACAAGTAACCCTTGTTAGTGCAAGAAAGTCCCTGCACTAGTGTGCAACAGAGATGTTCCCAAATTATTAGTTTTATTAATAAATGTGGCACTTTTCTGGCTAAAATTAGTGCAGGACTCTTTCAGCAGTATAAAGAGTCCCTGTACTAGGCAAGGTTAATCACACTCATTCTCCTCCTGTGAATAATCGTATGTAATTGTATGTAATCCCACCACATACAGTAGTGATGATGGCTTTGCCACTGTTTGTAGACACTGGACAGAGAGATGGAAGGGAGCTAATAAAACAAGAAAGGGAGGAGGAGATCCAACAAAGAGGTGGAATAAAGGAATAGTTTGCACAAGTTGCACAATTTTTGTTTTTTACTGTTAATCCTGTTACATCATTTCAAGCCTAACTTCAGTCACAGCTAATTCTCTGCCAGTTAGGAAGTAATAATCTCTTACCTGCGGAGAACGGCATAAAGGCCTCACTTTTCTTAAAGCGACCATTCTCATCCAGAAAGTGCCCAGGATCAAACTCATGCGGGTTCTTGAAGTATTTGGGGTCTTTCAGGACAGAGGTCAGGACTGGGAAGACCATAACTCCCTGCAAGAAAATGTATAAAATATGGAGATCTCTGCCGTTACTGTATATTGTATGTCTGTGCTATATAATGTAGTGTAGGGTGTAATGTATAATGAGATGCTTATGGACACACACACAAACGATATGTAAAATACACCAGTGCAAAACTGGACAATTCTTATGGGGCCACTACACAGACAAAAATGAAATATACCCGTGCAAAGTCAGGTCCTCCTGCTAGTATATATATATATATATATATGGATAGAGAGAGAGATCTATATACATATATGAGCAGTGTAAGGTCCAGAATACCGCACCTTAGGAATGTGATATCCCCTGAAGGTCGTGTCCTTGCTGACAGTATGGGGCAATGCTGTAGGGACAATATCAGCAAATCTCTGGATCTCGTGGATCACGGCCTCGGTATACGGCATCTTACTTCTGTCTTCTATTGATGGACTCCGATATTCACCTATTACATTGTCAATCTCCTCGTGGATTTTTGCTAAAATAAAATGAAAAAAAAACCAACAAAAAAAACAGAACAATTCACTCATATTACTGTATATTACAACTGTATTCATAGCACAATGATAACTAAACCTCATACAAATGACAGAACAATACAACAATCCAAAATCTATAGACCCATAAAGGGCCTCTGGGAAGTCATCAGTATAGATAATATGACAGAGGGATTTGGGGACGCTGGAGGTTTAGGCAAACTGGCAAATTCAGTTACGTGTGGACAAAAGGTCCTACAGGTGAGTCAAGAAAACATATTTACAGCTGAGGCCACAAATTGCAGATTTTGCTGTATTTTTTGAGCCACAGTCCTCACAGTTCTCCCTTCTGCTAGATCCAGTCCTTACATTGGGAACCAAAATGCAGCTTTTCATGAATGTCTGGCCTCAGTCTAAAGGAGCTATCCAGGGAGTCTGGAAACAGTTCTTATCTATGGGGTTTGCAGAGACCGAATCTAGGAATTCTAGGCTTGTTCTAACTCCAAGTCTTCTTACCTATACCGTGGGGGATGGTTTTATTAATAAGATAATTAAAGTAATCATTACCTGTGAACATAGAAGACATATGACCCAGAGGCGTAACCATAAGCAGCCCAGAACCATTATACACTATGTGTATATATATATATATATATATATATATATATATATATATATATATATATATGGTCCTAGGAGCCCTGACAGTGTCATACACTATGTATTATAGATATATATAGTCCTAGGAGCCCTGACAGTGTCATAAACTATGTATTATAGATATATATATGTAGTCCTAGGAGCACTGACAGTGTCATACACTATGTATTATAGATATATATATATATAGTCCTAGGAGCCCTGACAGTGTCATACACTATGTATTATAGATATATATAGTCCTAGGAGCCCTGACAGTGTCATACACTATGTATTATAGATATATATAAACCTAGGAGCCCTGACAGTGTCATATGCTATGTATTATAGATATATATAGTCCTAGGAGCCCTGACAGTGTCATACACTATGTATTATAGATATATATAGTCCTAGGAGCCCTGACAGTGTCATACACTATGTATTATAGATATATATATATAGTCCTAGGAGTCCTGACAGTGTCATACACTATGTATTATAGATATATATAAACCTAGGAGCCCTGACAGTGTCATATGCTATGTATTATAGATATATATAGTCCTAGGAGCCCTGACAGTGTCATACACTATGTATTATAGATATATATATAGTCCTAGGAGTCCTGACAGTGTCATACACTATGTATTATTGATATACACTCACCGGCCACTTTATTAGGTACACCTGTCCAACTGCTCGTTAACACTTAATTTCTAATCAGCCAATCACATGGCGGCAACTCAGTGCATTTCGGCATGTAGACATGGTCAAGACAATCTCCTGCAGTTCAAACCGAGCATCAGTATGGGGAAGAAAGGTGATTTGAGTGCCTTTGAACGTGGCATGGTTGTTGGTGCCAGAAGGGCTGGTCTGAGTATTTCAGAAACTGCTGATCTACTGGGATTTTCACGCACAACCATCTCTAGGGTTTACAGAGAATGGTCCGAAAAAGAAAAAACATCCAGTGAGCGGCAGTTCTGTGGGGGGCGGAAATGCGTTGTTGATGCCAGAGGTCAGAGGAGAATGGCCAGACTGGTTCGAGCTGATAGAAAGGCAACAGTGACTCAAATAGCCACCCGTTACAACCAAGGTAGCCAGAAGAGCATCTCTGAACGCCGCACAGTACGTCCAACTTTGAGGCTACAGATGGGCTACAGCAGCAGAAGACCACACCGGGTGCCACTCCTTTCAGCTAAGAACAGGAAACTGAGGCTACAATTTGCACAAGCTCATCGAAATTAGACAATTGAAGATTGGAAAAACGTTGCCTGGTCTGATGAGTCTCGATTTCTGCTGCGACATTCGGATGGTAGGGTCAGAATTTGGCGTCAACAACATGAAAGCATGGATCCATCCTGCCTTGTATCAGTAACGGTTCAGGCTGGTGGTGGTGGTGTCATGGTGTGGGGAATATTTTCTTGGCACTCTTTGGGCCCCTTGGTACCAATTGAGCATCGTTGCAACGCCAAAGCCTACCTGAGTATTGTTGCTGACCATGTCCATCCCTTTATGAGCACAATGTACCCAACATCTGATGGCTACTTTCAGCAGGATAATGCAATGCCATGTCATAAAGCTGGAATCATCTCAGACTGGTTTCTTGAACATGACAATTAGTTCACTGTACTCCAATGGCCTCCACAGTCACCAGATCTCAATCCAATAGAGGAGCATCTTTGGGATGTGGTGGAACGGGAGATTCGCATCATGGATGTGCAGCCGACAAATCTGCGACTGCAACTGTGTGATGCCATCATGTCAATATGGACCAAAATCTCTGAGGAATGCTTCCAGCACCTTGTTGTATCTATGCCACCAAGAATTGAGGCAGTTCTGAAGGCAAAAGGGGGTCCAACCCGTTACTAGCATGGTGGACCTAATAAAGTGGCCGGTGAGTGTATATAGTCCTAGGAGCCCTGACAGTGTCATACACTATGTATTATAGATATATATATAGTCCTAGGAGTCCTGACAGTGTCATACACTATGTATTATAGATATGTATAGTCCTAAGAGCCCTGACAGTGTCATACACTTTGTATTATAGATATATATATAGTCCTAGGAGCCCTGACAGTGTCATACACTATGTATTATAGATATATATATAGTCCTAGGAGCCCTGACAGTGTCATACACTATGTATTATAGATATATATAGTCCTAGGAGCCCTGACAGTGTCATATACTATGTATTATAGATATACAGTCCTATGAAAAAGTTTGGGCACCCCTATTAATCTTAATCATTTTTAGTTCTAAATATTTTGGTGTTTGCAGCAGCCATTTCAGTTTGATATATCTAATAACTGATGGACACAGTAATATTTCAGGATTGAAATGAGGTTTATTGTACTAACAGAAAATGTGCAATATGCATTACACCAAAATTTGACCGATGCAAAAATATGGGCACCTCAACAGAAAAGTGACATTAATATTTAGTAGATCCTCCTTTTGCAGAGATAACAGCCTCTAGTCGCTTCCTGTAGCTTTTAATCAGTTCCTGGATCCTGGATAAAGGTATTTTGGACCATTTCTTTCTACAAAACAATTCAAGTTCAGTTCAGTTTGATGGTCGCCGAGCATGGACAGCCCGCTCTCAAATGATCTGAAAACAAAGATTGTTCAACATAGTTGTTCAGGGGAAGGATACAAAACGTTGTCTCAGAGATTTAACCTGTCAGTTTCCACTGTGAGGAACATAGTAAGGAAATGGAAGACCACAGGGACAGTTCTTGTTAAGCCCAGAAGTGGCAGGCCAAGAAAAATATCAGAAAGGCAGAGAAGAAGAATGGTGAGAACAGTCAAGGACAATCCACAGACACCTCCAAAGAGCTGCAGCATCATCTTGCTGCAGATGGTGTCACTGTGCATCGGTAACAATACAGCGCACTTTACACAAGGAGAAGCTGTATGGGAGAGTGATGAGAAAGAAGCCGTTTCTGCACGTACGCCACAAACAGAGTCGCCTGAGGTATGAAAAAGCACATTTGGACAAGGCAGCTTCATTTTGGAAACAAAAATTGAGTTGTTTGGTTATAAAAAAAAAGGCGTTATGCATGGCGTCCAAAAAGAAACAGCATTCCAAGAAAAACACATGCTACCCACTGTAAAATTTGGTGGAGGTTCCATCATGCTTTGGGGCTGTGTGGCCAATGCCGGCATCGGGAATCTTGTTAAAGTTGAGGGTCGCATGGATTCCACTCAGTATCAGCAGATTCTTGAGAATAATGTTCAAGAATCAGTGACAAAGTTGAAGTTACGCCGGGGATGGATATTTCAGCAAGACAATGATCCAAAACACCAAAGCTCCAAATCCTCAGGCATTCATGCAGAGGAACAATTACAATGTTCTGGAATGGCCATCCCAGTCCCCAGACCTGAATATCATTGAACATCTGTGGGATGATTTGAAGCGGGCTGTCCATGCTCGGCGACCATCTAACTTAACTGAACTTGAATTGTTTGTCCAAAATACCTTCATCCAGGATCCAGGAACTGATTAAAAGCTACAGGAGGCGACTAGAGGCTGTTATCTTTGCAAAAGGAGGATCTACTAAATATTAATGTCACTTTTCTGTTGAGGTGCCCATACTTTTGCACCGGTCAAATTTTGGTTTAATGCATATTGCACATTTTCTGTTAGTACAATAAACCTCATTTCAATCCTGAAATATTACTGTGTCCATCAGTTATTAGATATATCAAACTGAAATGGCTGCTGCAAATACCAAAATATTTAGAACTAAAAATGATTAAGATTAATAGGGGTGCCCAAACTTTTTCATAGGACTGTATATATAGTCCTAGGAGCCCTGACAGTGTCATACACTATGTATTATAGATCTATATAGTCCTAGGAGCCCTGACAGTCTCATACACTATGTATTATAGATATATAGTCCTAGGAGTCCTGACAGTGTCATACACTATGTATTATAGATATATATAGTCCTAGGAGTCCTGACAGTGTCATACACTATGTATTATAGATATATATAGTCCTAGGAGCCCTGACAGTGTCATACACTATGTATTATAGATATATATAGTCCTAGGAGCCCTGACAGTGTCATACACTATGTATTATAGATATATAGTCCTAGGAGTCCTGACAGTGTCATACACTATGTATTATAGATATATATAGTCCTAGGAGTCCTGACAGTGTCATACACTATGTATTATAGATATATAGTCCTAGGAGCCCTGACAGTGTCATATGCTATGTATTATAGATATATATATAGTCCTAGGAGCCCTGACAGTGTCATACACTATGTATTATAGATATATATATAGTCCTAGGAGCCCTGACAGTGTCATACACTATGTATTATAGATATATATAGTCCTAGGAGCCCTGACAGTGTCATACACTATGTATTATAGATATATATAGTCCTAAGAGCCCTGACAGTGTCATACACTTTGTATTATAGATATATATAGTCCTAGGAGCCCTGACAGTGTCATATACTATGTATTATAGATATATATATATATATAGTCCTAGGAGCCCTGACAGTGTCATACACTATGTATTATAGATCTATATAGTCCTAGGAGCCCTGACAGTGTCATACAGTATGTATTATAGATATATAGTCCTAGGAGTCCTGACAGTGTCATACACTATGTATTATAGATATATATAGTCCTAGGAGTCCTGACAGTGTCATACACTATGTATTATAGATATATATAGTCCTAGGAGCCCTGACAGTGTCATACACTATGTATTATAGATATATATAGTCCTAGGAGTCCTGACAGTGTCATACACTATGTATTATAGATATATATAGTCCTAGGAGCCCTGACAGTGTCATACACTATGTATTATAGATATATATATAGTCCTAGGAGCCCTGACAGTGTCATATGCTATGTATTATAGATATATATATAGTCCTAGGAGCCCTGACAGTGTCATACACTATGTATTATAGATCTATATAGTCCTAGGAGTCCTGACAGTGTCATACACTGTGTATTATAGATATATATAGTCCTAGGAGCCCTGACAGTGTCATACACTATGTATTATAGATATATAGTCCTAGGAGTCCTGACATTGTCATACACTATGTATTATAGATATATATATAGTCCTAGGAGCCCTGACAGTGTCATACACTATGTATTATAGATATATATAGTCCTAGGAGTCCTGACATTGTCATACACTATGTATTATAGATATATATAGTCCTAAGAGCCCTGACAGTGTCATACAGTATGTATTATAGATATATAGTCCTACGAACCCTGACAGTGTCATACACTATGTATTATAGATATATAGTCCTAGGAACCCTGACAGTGTCATACACTATGTATTATAGATCTATATAGTCCTAGGAGTCCTGACAGTGTCATACACTATGTATTATAGATCTATATAGTCCTAGGAGCCCTGACAGTGTCATACACTATGTATTATAGATATATAGTCCTAGGAGTCCTGACAGTGTCATATACTATGTATTATAGATATATATATAGTCCTAGGAGCCCTGACAGTGTCACACACTATGTATTATAGATATATATATATAGTCCTAGGAGCCCTGACAGTGTCATATACTATGTATTATAGATATATATAGTCCTAGGAGCCTTGACAGTGTCATACACTATGTATTATAGATATATATATAGTCCTCGGAGCACTGACAGTGTCATACACTATGTATTATAGATATATATATAGTCCTAGGAGTCCTGACAGTGTCATACACTATGTATTATAGATATATATAGTCCTAGGAGCCCTGACAGTGTCATACACTATGTATTATAGATATATATAGCCCTAGGAGCCCTGACAGTGTCATACACTATGTATTATAGATATATATATATAGTCCTAGGAGCCCTGACAGTGTCATACACTATGTATTATAGATATATAGTCCTAGGAGTCCTGACAGTGTCATACACTATGTATTATACATATATATAGTCCTAGGAGCCCTGACAGTGTCATACACTATGTATTATAGATATATATAGTCCTAGGAGCCCTGACAGTGTCATACACTATGTATTATAGATATATAGTCCTAGGAGTCCTGACAGTGTCATACACTATGTATTATAGATATATATAGTCCTAGGAGCCCTGACAGTGTCATACACTATTATAGATATATATAGTCCTAGGAGTCCTGACAGTGTCATACACTATGTATTATAGATATATATAGTCCTAGGAGCCCTGACAGTGTCATACACTATGTATTATAGATATATATAGTCCTAGGAGCCCTGACAGTGTCATACACTATGTATTATAGATATATATAGTCCTAGCAGTCCTGACAGTGTCATACACTATGTATTATAGATATATATAGTCCTAGCAGTCCTGACAGTGTCATACACTATGTATTATATATATAATCCTCGGAGCCCTGACAGTGTCATACACTATGTATTATAGATATATATATAGTCCTAGGAGCCCTGACAGTGTCATACACTATGTATTATAGATATATATAGTCCTAGGAGTCCTGACAGTGTCATACACTATGTATTATAGATATATATAGTCCTAGGAGTCCTGACAGTGTCATACACTATGTATTATAGATATATATAGTCCTAGGAGCCCTGACAGTGTCATACACTATGTATTATAGATATATATATAGTCCTAGGAGCACTGACAGTGTCATACACTATGTATTATAGATATATATATAGTCCTAGGAGTCCTGACAGTGTCATACACTATGTATTATAGATATATATAGTCCTAGGAGCCCTGACAGTGTCATACACTATGTATTATAGATATATAGTCCTAGGAGCCCTGACAGTGTCATACAGTATGTGAAAATTTAAAGATCCTGCGCCCCAATGTCACATCTATACAGGGTCACCACTTACTGGGCCTGGTGGTATTTCTTATACTGGTGCCTTCTTATGTGAATGGAATTTCATCCCCCCAAACACCAACATCCAAGTGAGACTGCTGCCTATCACTACAACCCTATACGAAGAGCATGATAGGATTTTTTTCAATTAAAAACAAAACAGAACTGGTCATTACCTTGTATTTCTGGATATTTCATGAATATAAGAAGACCGTATCTCAGGGTCAGGCTTGTGGTCTCTGTTCCTGCGAAGAATAAATCCATTATTGTCGCCTCTAGATTCTTCTCATGAAATTCTGTGTCCGGATTCTTTTTTTCCTGAATTGAAACTTTATTATTATTTTACACAATGTTGACAAAAAAAACCCATAATAACTAGAGATGATCGAGTAGGTATTCGATAGAATAGTACGGTATTCAAAATATTCGTACTCGATCGAATACTACTCGCTATTCGCTGTAAATATTCGATTCAGAACCAGCGTTGATTGGCCAAATGCTATACAGTGTATAGCATTCGGCATATCAACACTGGTTCTGCAGCAGGCTTGTCCTTGCTAGTCGGGAGAGCTGGCAGCTTGCTGTTACGAGGGAGCTCACTTTTTCTCATAGGAATGCATTGACCACCATTGATTGGCCAGTGTACAGCATTCGGCCAATCAACACTGGTTCTGCCAGAGGCTCGTCTGTGAGGAGGCGGAGTCTAAGATCGGACCACAGCAGTCTCCATTGTGGTCCAATTTTAGACTCCGCCTCCTCACAGAAATGCCTCCGGCAGAACCAGCGTTGATTGGCTGAATGCTGTACACTGGCCAATCAACGCTGGTCAATTCATTCCTATGACAAAAAAAGTAAGCTCCCTCGTAACAGCAAGCTGCCAGCTCTCCCGACTAGCAAGGACGAGTCTGCTGCAGAACCAGTGTTGATTTGCAGCAGGCTCAGCTTTAATAGTCAGGAGAGCTGGCAGCTTGCGGTTACGAGGGAGCTGACTTTTTATCAGCACTGTGCAGTTAAAGCGCATAGACCCCGTAGACTATAATGGGGTCCGTGCGCTATAACTGCACAGCGCTCCTCCTAAACACTCTCCTTCTGCTACTCGTGGACTTGGTGACTCTCCTTTAGTCGATTAGTGGGATCCCCTGAAACGATCATTTTTTCCCCATAGACTATAATGGAATTTGATATTCGATCAAGTAGTCAAATATTGAGGCTCAACTCGAAACGAATATTGAATCTCGAATATTTCACTGTTCGCTCAACTTTAATAATAACATTACATATCACAGCATCAGCCTATGGAATGATTTCTTATAACATCCTCCAGTATTTTTGAAGATTGTTGACTGTTTTTTCTACAGGCTCCTGTATTGGGCCTCCCCGGAATTGCTCCTAAACTCTTTATCTGGTGATGTAGGACGGATTAGTCACATCGTGAGTTTTGCTGCTGAGAAAATGAACCATTATTGTATATGTAAATGTCCTGTTTGCTGTACCCGGGCAGGGTCGCACCTTCTGGGCAGCCACTTTTGTTTAAGGTTGTCACCCAGTCCTGCTCCCAAGTCTAACATGTCCAATGGACAGGGATTTGCAGCAACCACAATAGAGAGAGATGTGACCCCGCCCTGAGTGCACCCAACAGCTCATTTGCATATGGAATATAAATGTCATTTATCAGCAGTGAGATTGTACATTGATACAAGCAAGGTAAATTCCTTATTCCAGCCCTACAATAGTATATACGGGGTGTAGAAGCCGTTCTGGTCGTTGCAGACTCTCTACCCACCTGTTCCATCCTTATGAGGAAGCAATCGATGAAGTCTCGGGGACAGTTCTCATCCAGGGTCGCTCGGTGCGCGTCCACCATCTCCGTAATAAACTTTCTCAGATTATCCATAAGTGTGAACATCATCTGGTGCAGGCCCGGAAGGCGCTTCATTAGGGTCGGGGAGATGTTATATAACTAATTCGAGGAAGAAAGGAATAGAACAAACTCTAATGTTCTTCTATTAGCTGAATGTACATTATATACAATGTAGCAGAGGTAAACCAAAAAACATTTTTCCTTGACTTTATTTTTCCGTTGTCTTCTGCGATAAGATTTCAGGCTGCAGAGATTTATCCATTTGCAGAAGTTCGGGATAACTTGAAGAGACTTTTGGGGTATAATAGTAAAACGTCCCCTGTACATCCAGTTCGGACCAAACAATGTCAGTGAGATACAAATTGTCCCTAAATCCTCCTGAAATGACTCCTGTGAGGTCTCCCCATCGCTAGTAGTGACCCCTCCCCCGATAGTGACATCTCACACATTCCACATATTAGATGATATTTACCATGGCTTTAGGACTGTGGAGCAGCTTAAAAAGATTGTGAAAATTTAACATGAGAGTCACAAATTTCTGGTCTTCATATTCAAATCTCTCCCCAAACACAACGGAGCAGATGACGTTGGACACAGCGAGTCTCAGTATATATTCGGGGTCAAGAGGAGTGTCTGTAAATATAAGGAGATGGTCATTAGTTTGATGAGCTATGATTAGGACAGATCTTCAGTACTAGATAGGTGGGAGTCCGATATCTGCCCCCCGCCCATCAGCTATCGAACAGACCACAACATTACGATAAGTGCTGCAGATCGTTCACTACCCACCAAACACAGCGCTGTGCATTAGACGTTGTCTTGGCTGGGTCTGAGCTACAAACAGACCATGTGACTAATGAACATGATGGACATGGCCTGTGAACTAATGACAGCACCTTGTAGAGTCGCTTTTGCACTTTCCAAAGATGTCTTTCCTATTCTGCATTGCAGCTCCTTTATCAGGAAACGCAGCATCTTTGGGACCTGCATCTATCTCGAAAACGGAGTGGAGTGTTGGTTGGTCGGAAGTGAATGGAGCGGCTGTGCGAATAATTGCAGAAGCTCACCCATACGTGGCCACTATCCATTCACTTGTAGCATGGACAGGGCCCTGTTCTTGGGATTGAGGCAGGTCACAGAGGTGGGACCCCATCTATCAGGCATTTATAACATAGGCTATGGATACAGGCTGAGATGGGAATGTCCCTGCAAGTCTATACACATATGTATTGGTGACCATTTCCTATATAGACCAGTCTGTAAATATGAGAAATACTTTGGACCTGGACACACCTTTTTCTTTCATAAGTTCCTCGGTGAGACAGCCGGCTTCCTCTTGGATTCTTTCTTCAATGCTCCTCTTCCCCATTCCAAAATTTCTCAAGGTTGTCAGAGAAAATCGCCGAATGGTTTTCCACCTTTCTCCGTTGCTTGCAATGATCCCTGGAAGTGCAACCAGAAAGAACAGAATGAAACAGATAAGAACTAATATATCAAAGTAAGATCAATGATACATTGTGTCACTGCCCAACATTGACTTAGTCCACCGAAAGTAGATGTGCAGGTCTTGTCAGGATCATTGAGGTATCACACGGATGCTGAGAGGGAGAATCCCAGGGTTGAGCAGATATCCAGTCTGCCATTTCTTAAAATTATTGGATCACATATCAGAAGGTAAAAGTTTCACAACAGAGCAGAGATCACATATCAATAGGTGAAAGTTACATAATATGCCGGCTTGACCCACGTGATGTCACTAAATAGGTCCAAAGACAACAGGGAGTTGTGCCAGAGCCTAGGAGAGGTGAGAAACACTGATTTTTATGTTCTCACCGCCCCTGGGCCTCCAATCACTAAACTCTGGGGTCTGAAGACCGCCGAGTATAATAATAGCAGTTTCAGTTTGGATGTATTCAGACCAATCCTAAGGCCGGGGCCCCACAGATCGGAAATGCCGTGATTTGCCCGCAGCGGAGACACTGTGGGAAAAATCGCGGCATTGTACAGTGCAGGCAAAGTGGATGTGATTCATGCGAATCCAATCCCCACTTTGAGGAAAAGTTTAAAGCGCGGACACGCTGCAATTTGTAAAATCGTTGCAGCTTTGCAAATCACAGCATGTCAATTGTATCTACGGAAACGCCGGCGGCTTTCCCATAGACATAATGTTAAGAGAGAGTAAGCAGAGGAAAACTTTGTGAACTTTCTCTTAAAAGCGCTGCGGAAAGAACCGCAATGGGATCACGCAGCGATTCTTCCCACAGCGCTTTAGTGCTGCGTATACGGCCCGTGAGGCCTTAGCCTAACTGCCAGGTGAACCTTGCGAGATAAATTTTGCAGGGTTCGCCCAGCAGATACTCTTGTTGTGGGCCCGCAACCTTACTTACTGATCCCTGTTCCTGCTCACTGCCGCCTCCGCTTCACTTTCTGCCCCCCCAAGGGGCCCAGTGCGTTCTATATGACGTCGCTGTCAGCAAAATCCCGGCACCGTTCATGTATGTCAACATAGAAACATATAATACTATGTTTTGGGGTTTTATTTTTAATAGAAATAGTCCTACCCTTGTCACTGGACGATGTCTAAACTGTATCTCCATCTATACAAATGGGAAAAAAACCTGCAATACCATACAAGCAACCTAATATTTATCCCCTACGCCTCCTTACCGAGGCACTGCCCTATACATACAAGGTAAGGGGGTTCAGGGTGACTGATATAGGACTAACCTGCAAATATATCACATAAGGACTGACCTGAGAACTTCTGGAATAATTTCCCAAAACTGATATTTGTTTTATATCAAACATGAAAAAAAAAATATTCATTATACATTAAAATCATAGAAAACGTTATTGTTATTTTAGGCATTCGTGTTATCGGCTTACCAAACTCCTTAGAAAGAATATCCCCGGTTCCTATTGGTGCCCTTCCGCTAAACACGTCACTGCGATCCACCAACGCCTCCTTCACCGTATCGTACCCGGTCAGTACGATTATCTGATACCAGGCAATGTAGAGGGTGTAGACCGGTCCGTACGTCTCACTCAGCTGGAGAGAATATATAATATAATAGTGTATGTAACACTGCAGCCATTGTCATACATGTGTATTATAGGTCTGAGGGGCTTTTAGGGCAGTGATGGGGAACCTTTCAGAAACCGAGTGCCCAAACTACAACCCAGAACCCACTAATTTATCACAAAGTGCCAACACAGCAATTTATCCTCAATAATGTGCGGATCCACAATTACAGACCTGCAAAATATGGTCATACGAATGGGGCTTTATAGAGCTTTCTGCTCCACTGTGACCCCCACACAGTACAATCTGCTGCACAGTGGACCCCACACAGTATAATCTGCTGCACAGTGGTCCCCACACAGTATATTTTGCTGCATAGTGGTCCCCTCACAGTATAATCTGCTGCACAGTGGTTCCCACACAGTATAATCTGCTGCATAGTGGTCCCCTCACAGTATAATCTGCTGCACAGTGGTTCCCACACAGTATAATCTGCTGCATAGTGGTTCCCACACAGTATAATCTGCTGCACAGTGGTTCCCACACAGTACAATTTGCTCCACAGTGGCCCACACACAGTATAATCTGCTGCAGAGTGGCCCCCACACAGTATAATCTGCTGCAGAGTGTTCCTCACACAGTATAATCTGCTTCACAGTGACCCACACACAGTACAATCTGCTGCACAGTGGCCCCCACACAGTATAATCTGCTGCACAGTGGCCCCCACACAGTACAATCTGCTGCACAGTGGCCCCCACACAGTATAATCTGCTGCACAGTGACCCCCACACAGTACAATCTGCTGCACAGTGGTCCCCACACAGTATATTTTGCTGCATAGTGGTCCCCTCACAGTATAATCTGCTGCACAGTGGTTCCCACACAGTATAATCTGCTGCATAGTGGTCCCCTCACAGTATAATCTGCTGCACAGTGGTTCCCACACAGTATAATCTGCTGCACAGTGGTTCCCACACAGTACAATTTGCTCCACAGTGGCCCCCACACAGTATAATCTGCTGCAGAGTGGCCCCCACACAGTATAATCTGCTGCACAGTGGTCCCCACACAGTATATTTTGCTGCATAGTGGTCCCCTCACAGTATAATCTGCTGCACAGTGGTTCCCACACAGTATAATCTGCTGCATAGTGGTCCCCTCACAGTATAATCTGCTGCACAGTGGTTCCCACACAGTATAATCTGCTGCACAGTGGTTCCCACACAGTATAATCTGCTGCACAGTGGTTCCCACACAGTATAATCTGCTGCACAGTGGTTCCCACACAGTATAATCTGCTGCACAGTGGCCCCCACACAGTATAATCTGCTGCACAGTGGTTCCCACACAGTATAATCTGCTGCACAGTGGTTCCCACATAGTATAATCTGCTGCACAGTGGTTCCCACACAGTACAATTTGCTCCACAGTGGCCCCCACACAGTATAATCTGTTCCACAGATGGGTGCCCAAAGAGAGAGCTCTGAGTGCCACCTCTGGCACCCGTGCCATAGGTTCACCATCACGGTTATAGGGGCTCTGCAAATGTATCATGGCTCCTGAAAATAATTCCTGCAAAATCTGCCCTCCAAAGCCCAAATTCCCAAAGCCCCTTCCCTTCTGCGCCCTGCCATGTGCAAAAGCAACAGTTTAACCCCACGTGTGAGGCAGTTCCGTACCCCAGAGAAATTTCGCAACAAATTGTGTCATACATGTTTTACATTAATATGGTCCCTAAAAAATGTGTTTTGAAAATTTTTGGGAAATTTTGAAAATTGCTATTATAGTAATATTTATTAGCTACATTTTGGTGGTCTCATTATCTGGCTCAGCCTTTCTCATTTTGAAACTGCAATTTTTTTTCCACATTTTTACAAAATTTCCTATTTTCGATAAATAAATGCAAAAAAAATATCTACAAGAGGTTATCGCTAGCATGAAGTGCAATGTATCCTGATAAAAATATCAAAATCATTTTGGTAACAAAGTTATTCTTACTTAAAGTGACACATATCAGATATGAAATATAAGGCTGTCTCTTTAAGGCTAAGGCCCCACCTACAGGAACGCCTCAAAAAAACTGCCCAAAAATTGCAGAGGAAATGCATTGTGGTTTTTTTCTGCAGTGTTTTACGGCTGTGACTCGCTACGTGGGGCTTTAGCCTTAAGATAAAAGTAGTTGTGTCCTTAAATGGGTTTTCCAATGTCAGCAAGTAAATGTTATTTGTTTGTGTAGTGTAAAGTTTACAATTCTCCAATATTCTGCTGACGGTTTTCTAGATCTCTGCTTGCTGTCATTCATTCTGCTTGTTGTCATTCATTCTGCTTGCTGTCATTCATTCTGCTTGTTGTCATTCATTCTGCTTGCTGTCATTCATTCTGCTTGCTTCCAGTGGATAAAAATCAGCCCCAGGACATGTGATGAACACAGTGGTGCTCGGCTCTTTACAGGACAGCACTCTGATTAATGTGACGCAACTGATGTGACGAGTCGTGTACTGAGGTGTCCGTCACATCACAAGATCATGGATGGATCTACTGGAAGCAGAATGACAGCAAGCACAGATCAAAAATATACCGTACAGATCGGGGTACAGGACAGATCAGGGCACAGGACAGATCAGGGCACAGGACAGATCAGGGCACACGACAGATCAGGGAACAGGACAGATCAGGGTGCACGACAGATCGGGTACAGAACAGATCGGGGTACAGGACAGATCGGGTACAGGACAGATCAGGGCACAGGACAGATCAGGGTATAGGACAGATCAGGGCACAGGACAGATCAGGGTACAGGACAGATCAGGGCACACGACAGATCAGGGTACAGGACAGATCAAGGTACAGGACAGATCAGGGCACAGGACAGATCGGGGTACAGGACAGATCGGGTACAGGACAGCTCAGGGCACAGGACAGATCAGGGTACAGGACAGATCAGGGCACACGACAGATCAGGGTACAGGACAGATCGGGGTACAGGACAGATCAGGGCACAGGACAGATCAGGGCACAGGACAGATCAGGGTACAGGACAGATCAGGGCACAGGACAGATCGGGGTACAGGACAGATCAGGGCACAGGACAGATCAGGGCACAGGACAGATCAGGGTACAGGACAGATCAGGGTACAGGACAGATCGGGGCACAGGACAGATCGGGGTACAGGACAGATCGGGGTACAGGACAGATCAGGGCACAGGACAGATCAGGGCACAGGACAGATCGGGGTACAGGACAGATCAGGGTACAGGACAGATCAGGGCACAGGACAGATCAGGGCACAGGACAGATCAGGGCACAGGACAGATCAGGGCACAGGACAGATCAGGGCACAGGACAGATCAGGGCACAGGACAGATCAGGGCACAGGACAGATCAGGGCACAGGACAGATCAGGGTACAGGACAGATCAGGGCACAGGACAGATCAGGGCACAGGACAGATCAGGGCACAGGACAGATCAGGGTACAGGACAGATCAAGGTACAGGACAGATCAAGGTACAGGACAGATCGGGGTACAGGACAGATCGGGGCACAGGACAGATCAGGGCACAGGACAGATCAGGGCACAGGACAGATCAGGGTACAGGACAGATCAGGGTACAGGACAGATCGGGGCACAGGACAGATCGGGGCACAGGACAGATCAGGGTACAGGACAGATCAGGGTACAGGACAGATCAGGGCACAGGACAGATCAGGGCACAGGACAGATAGGGGTACAGGACAGATCAGGGCACAGGACAGATCAGGGCACAGGACAGATCAGGGCACAGGACAGATAGGGGTACAGGACAGATCAGGGCACAGGACAGATCAGGGTACAGGACAGATCAGGGTACAGGACAGATCAAGGTACAGGACAGATCAAGGTACAGGACAGATCAAGGTACAGGACAGATCGGGGTACAGGACAGATCGGGGTACAGGACAGATCAGGGCACAGGACAGATCAGGGTACAGGACAGATAGGGGTACAGGACAGATCAGGGCACAGGACAGATCAGGGTACAGGACAGATCAGGGTACAGGACAGATCAAGGTACAGGACAGATCAAGGTACAGGACAGATCAGGGCACAGGACAGATCAGGGTAAAGGACAGATCAGGGTACAGGACAGATCAGGGCACAGGACAGATCAGGGCACAGGACAGATCAGGGCACAGGACAGATCGGGTACAGAACAGATCGGGGTACAGGACAGATCAGGGTACAGGACAGATCAGGGCACAGGAAAGATCAGGGTACAGGACAGATCAGGGCACAGGACAGATCAGGGTACAGGACAGATCAGGGTACAGGACAGATCAGGGCACAGGACAGATCAGGGCACAGGACAGATCAGGGTACAGGACAGATCAGGGCACAGGACAGATCGGGGCACAGGACAGGTCGGGGTACAGGACAGGTCGGGCTACAGGACAGATCGGGGTACAGGACAGATCAGGGCACAGGACAGATCGGGGTACAGGACAGATCAGGGCACAGGACAGATCAGGGCACAGGACTTACCTTAACCAAAGACCGAGGTTGTTCTGAACTGCTGACTTGAAGGATGTTCCCCAGGCCGGGCAGAGGGGTAGGACCTGGGGGTAAGTTCCTATATTTGACCCTTCCCCACCATTTAATGAGGTATATGAGTAGAGCGACTCCAGTGGCCAGGAGAAGTGTTGCTGTAATATTCAGAGCCATCCTGTGACTACAGCACTGTGTGTACTGTGTCCTGCTGTATATAGGACCAGGACTAGGACGAGCTGCCAGAATACAGGCACTGGGTGTGTTTGGAGGGCAGAGTGCAATGTACTAGGAATCCTGTGATGTTTAGTATTTAAAGGGCTTTTCTGCTCCCCAAGTCATTCTTAGCTCCCCAAGTACTTTGTTCGCCCCCTCTGTCCTCCTGGTGACTGTATGGGAGGCATTGCACATTGTTTACACCGGGCTCTGCCTGTTCCCTGCATTTCCTGTTCTCGTTCCCACAAGTTCCCTCCTCTATTAGATCTGAAGGAAGCAGCAGACACAGCCTAAAAGATCTCCTCGCTCTGCCCCTCCACCTCTCACCTAACCACTGCCATATTACCATTGTCATGTCACATTCACCCCTAATATCATTATTTTATAGTTCATCGCTTAATCTTTCATCAGCCAGGGATGGAGCAGTCCTTTCCTATAGCATTGCTTTGTCTTTATGGAACTGTTTTGGTTAATTGGGTTGTGAACTTCACGTTTTCAGGATAGATCAATAAGAAATCAGTGGAGGTCTAACAGCGAGGGGGAGCCATGGCGCCTGGGCAAGCACCTTGTCCTCTTCGCTTTTTGCATTGTACGCCATCTGGTTCCAATCGATTTTGTAACTTTTATGGAAGGAGCCTGTACAAACATTGAACGGTCACTATGTATCAGATGGTGAGCAAAGGATATAATGTTTTATATTATATATAGTATATTATAGTATATAATGAAGAGGTCAAAGCACTGTAGCACTTTTATACAGTTGACCTGTGTTGACCCCCCTGACCTCTTATCGATGACCTATCAAGAGCTATGCACATATCTACGTAATAGAGGTGTGTCCATCTAATTCCTTCTCCATCAAGACACTACTCACTGCTATCTGGTCCTGAGATGTGCCATCAGACTTCTACTCAAATTAGTAAGGGGTCTCAAGACAAATGTCCCATGAATTTAAGCAACTAGAGCCATATTGTTGAGCGGGGTGAGAGATACCTTAGATGTTTTACTTAATAACTCTCACGAGACTGTCGCTCTCACCATGGTTATAAATCCAGTATACAGAAGGGAAAGAGTCTTAGAGATTGGGACATGGATTGGGATATTTTTGAGGGTTTGAGGGTCAGTTGAATTCCAGTTTGGAGCTCTAAGTCCAACCAAGGACCCCGAACATTGGGCCAGTACAGCTGATACTGGACGGTGGAATTATAAATTATTATTATTATGGAGACCGACAAATCCATGTTTCTCCTTGTCCTACTATAATGCCGACAGATAAATTATACTCATATAATCCTTGCGTAAATCCTCAGTTGATGCCGGGCCTCCCATGTTCAGAAAATTAATCTGTGAAGCATCACCTTCATGTTTCAGATACATCTGATTCTCCCTCAGTGTATCCCAGCCCCAGAGGATACAATGATATAATCCATTACTCCTCATGCAATAAAAGTCAACAAGACAGGAGAGAGACAAGAAAGAGGGAGTTGGGGAGGGGACAAAGTGGAAAAGTCCAAAAGTCCCATCATTCCAGCATGTCGGAACAGGGAAACAGCCCAAAGTGCCAGCATATCGGATAAGAGTGCTTCCAGGGTCACCTGATATCTTCAGACTCCCCCATTACCCACCCAACTAGGGGCAGCTAGGAGAAACTATGTACAACAACAAATCACAGAAGGGAGAGAAGGAGAAGAAGAGGAGGAGGAAGAGGAGGAGGAGGTGGAAGAAGAGGAGGAGGGGGAAGAGGAGGAGGGGGAAGAGGAAGAGGAGGAGGAAGTGCAGGAGGAGGAAGAGGAGGAGGAAGAGGAGGAGGAAGACGAGGTGGAAGAAGAGGAGGAGGGGGAAGAGGAAGAGGAGGAGGAAGAGGAGGAGGAAGAGGAGGAGGAGGAAGAGGAAGAGGAGGTGGAAGAAGAGGAGGAGGGGGAAGAGGAAGAGGAGGAGGAAGAGAAGGAGGAGGAGGAGGAAGTGGAGGAGGAGGAAGAGAAGGAGGGGGAGGAAGAAGAGGAGGAGGAAGAGGAGGAGGGGGAAGAGGAAGAGGAGGAGGAAGTGGAGGAGGAGGTAGAGAATGAGGAGGAGGAGGAGGAAGAGGAGGAGGGGCAAGAGGAAGAGGAGGAGGAAGTGGAGGAGGAGGAAGAGGAGGAGGAAGAGGAGGAGGAAGTGGAGGAGGAGGAAGAGGAGGAGGAGGAAGAGGAGGAGGAAGAGGAGGAGGAGGAGGAAGAGGAGGAGGAGGAAGAGGAAGAAGAAGAAGAAGAAGAAGAAGAAGAAGAAGAAGAAGAAGAAGAAGAAGAAGAAGAAGAAGAAGAAGAAACATGGAGAATCAAGTTGCATGTTCAGGAGTGACATGGAGAAGGTTGTCCATAAAATGAATCTCGTTCACTCTGGTGGTGGAGAAGTAATCAAGCAGGATTGTCGGCCAAGGACCAGCACGACACGTGACTGCGGCGTGTAAACTGCTCAGGCACTATGGGTGCTGACATTTTTAACAATTGCCACATTCTGGAACGTCTTCAGAGGGTCGGCGATTGGTTGCCATGACAGCTGGGAGCCAATTGCTTGAAAACACTTGGAGACAGACATCTCAGAAAAATCAAACCTTGAGGTTCTTGACCTCACAGAACATGGAGATTGCTCTATGTCCATAGTATATTGATGGCAGTGAATGTAGATATTTATAATATCCTGTATCTGACCCTATAGAAATTCTGAAATGGTTTTCATTGATGTAGAATATACCGCCATTCTAATAAGACCAACTCCTTATACTGACGTAGACTTATTACACGTCCAAGGAAAAGGAAACTCAACAAGAACAAACTAAGCCCAAAACAGCTGCGATGGCTGTGTAGTGAGAAGGTTTACCTGGAGATGGTAAAAATGGGATCTGTCCAACGGTCCGAAAAAAATAAGCGTATGGGAGGATGAAGAAGAACAAAACAGAGAGCAGAGGAGGTCGGAGAAAAGTTCTGGATAAAAAGATTTATGATACATCTAGAAAGTGCAACGTTCATGCTGTGACCAGTTCCTATTTCTGCTATGAGGATCGTTGATGACTAAGACCAGATGTCACCACAAATATATTCCCAAGTACAATGTTTCATATTTCCATGTTACAATTCACTGGAAGTCTATGAGCTAGTGGAGTGACAAAGCAAGAAACTTCCGATATGGAACAGATGGCTCCAGGGGTCTCTAACCAACAACTCAATATTCTACATAGATTCTGCAATGGCCCTTATCACAAGTGCACCCCCCTCATCTGTATTACATGATATTACACAAGTGCACCCCCCTCATCTGTATTACATGATATTACACAAGTGCACCCCCTCATCTGTATTACATGATATTACACAAGTGCACCCCCTCATCTGTATTACATGATATTACACAAGTGCACCCCCTCATCTGTATTACATGATATTACACAAGTGCACCCCCTCATCTGTATTACATGATATTACACAAGTGCACCCCCTCATCTGTATTACATGATATTACACAAGTGCACCCCCTCATCTGTATTACATGATATTACACAAGTGCACCCCCCTCATCTGTATTACATGATATTACACAAGTGCACCCCCCTCATCTGTATTACATGATATTACACAAGTGCACCCCCCTCATCTGTATTACATGATATTACACAAGTGCACCCCCCTCATCTGTATTACATGATATTACACAAGTGCACCCCCCTCATCTGTATTACATGATATTACACAAGTGCACCCCCTCATCTGTATTACATGATATTACACAAGTGCACCCCCTCATCTGTATTACATGATATTACACAAGTGCACCCCCTCATCTGTATTACATGATATTACACAAGTGCACCCCCCTCATCTGTATTACATGATATTACACAAGTGCACCCCCCTCATCTGTATTACATGATATTACACAAGTGCACCCCCCTCATCTGTATTACATGATATTACACAAGTGCACCCCCTCATCTGTATTACATGATATTACACAAGTGCACCCCCTCATCTGTATTACATGATATTACACAAGTGCACCCCCCTCATCTGTATTACATGATATTACACAAGTGCACCCCCCTCATCTGTATTACATGATATTACACAAGCGCACCCCCTCATCTGTATTACATGATATTACACAAGTCCACCCCCCTCATCTGTATTACATGATATTACACAAGTGCACCCCCTCATCTGTATTACATGATATTACACAAGTGCACCCCCCTCATCTGTATTACATGATATTACACAAGTGCACCCCCCTCATCTGTATTACATGATATTACACAAGTGCACCCCCTCATCTGTATTACATGATATTACACAAGTCCACCCCCCTCATCTGTATTACATGATATTACACAAGTGCACCCCCCTCATCTGTATTACATGATATTACACAAGTGCACCCCCCTCATCTGTATTACATGATATTACACAAGTGCACCCCCCTCATCTGTATTACATGATATTACACAAGTGCACCCCCCTCATCTGTATTACATGATATTACACAAGTGCACCCCCCTCATCTGTATTACATGATATTACACAAGTGCACCCCCCTCATCTGTATTACATGATATTACACAAGTGCACCCCCCTCATCTGTATTACATGATATTACACAAGTGCACCCCCCTCATCTGTATTACATGATATTACACAAGTGCACCCCCCTCATCTGTATTACATGATATTACACAAGTGCACCCCCCTCATCTGTATTACATGATATTACACAAGTGCACCCCCTCATCTGTATTACATGATATTACACAAGTGCACCCCCCTCATCTGTATTACATGATATATTATTATTATTATTATTATTATTATTATTATTATTATTATTTATATAGCACCATTAATTCCATGGAGCTTTACATTTGGGGGTTACATACAGTACACAGAATATACAGGTAGATATCATACTAACAGTGATCGGCTGGCACAGTGGGGTAGAGGGCCCTGCCCGCGAGGGCTTACAATCTATGAGGGAAGGGGGTAGAGACAGAAGGAGAGGGGGAGACTGTACAGATGGGGGTGCGGTGATAGTGTTATTGGGGGGTGGAGGCCTTCCTGAATAGGGGAGTCTTCAGGGCCTTCTTGAATCCTGTGATTGTGGGGGTCAGTCTTATGTGTCGTGGTAAGGAGTTCCAGAGTATGGGGGATGCACGGGAGAAATCTTGGAGGCGGTTGTGTGAGGAGCGGATGAGGGCAGAGCGGAGTAGGAGGTCATTGGAGGATCTGAGGTTACGTGTGGGCAGGTAGCGGGAGATGAGGTCAGAGATATATGGAGGGGACAGGTGAGGTCAGAGATATATGGAGGGGACAGGTGAGGTCAGAGATATATGGAGGGGGCAGGTGAGGTCAGAGATATATGGAGGGGACAGGTGAGGTCAGAGATATATGGAGGGGACAGGTGAGGTCAGAGATATATGGAGGGGACAGGTGAGGTCAGAGATATATGGAGGGGACAGGTGAGGATGAGGTCAGAGATATATGGAGGGGACAGGTGAGGTCAGAGATATATGGAGGGGACAGGTGAGGATAAGGTTAGAAATATATGGAGGGGACAGGTGAGAATGAGGTCAGAGATATATGGAGGGGACAGGTGAGAATGAGGTCAGAGATATATGGAGGGGACAGGTGAGGTCAGAGATATATGGAGGAGACAGGTGAGGATAAGGTCAGAGATATATGGAGGGGACAGGTGAGGATAAGGTCAGAGATATATGGAGGGGACAGGTGAGGATGAGGTCAGAGATATATGGAGGGGACAGGTGAGGATGAGGTCAGAGATATATGGAGGGGACAGGTGAGGATGAGGTCAGAGATATATGGAGGGGACAGGTGAGGTCAGAGATATATGGAGGGGACAGGTGAGGTCAGAGATATATGGAGGGGACAGGTGAGGATGAGGTCAGAGATATATGGAGGGGACAGGTGAGGTCAGAGATATATGGAGGGGACAGGTGAGGTCAGAGATATATGGAGGGGACAGGTGAGGTCAGAGATATATGGAGGAGACAGGTGAGGATAAGGTCAGAGATATATGGAGGGGACAGGTGAGGATAAGGTCAGAGATATATGGAGGGGACAGGTGAGGATGAGGTCAGAGATATATGGAGGGGACAGGTGAGGATGAGGTCAGAGATATATGGAGGGGACAGGTGAGGTCAGAGATATATGGAGGGGACAGGTTGTGGATGGCTTTGTATGTTAGCGTTAGTAGCTTGAACTCAATTCGCTGGGCTATAGGTAACCAGTGGAGGGACTGGCAGAGGGGAGCAGCCGATGAAGATCGAGGGGTGAGGTGGATTAAGCGAGCAGCGCAGTTTAGGGTGGACTGGAGGGGGGCGAGGGTGTTTGCTGGGAGTCCATGGAGAAGGGTGTTGCAGTAGTCTAGGCGGGAGATTATGAGGGCTTGGACGAGCATCTTCGTAGTTTCTTTTTTTTTTAATGTAGATTGTGAGCCCCACATAGAGCTCACAATGTACATTTTTCCCTATCAGTATGTTTTTGGAATATGGGATGGAAATCCATGCAAACACGGAGAGAACATACAAACTCCTTGCAGATGGTTTTTTGCCCTTGGCGGGATTTGAACACCAGGACTCCAGCGCTGCAAGGCTACAGTGCTAACCACTGAACCACCGTGTGGCCCCTCATCTTAGTAGTTTCCTGGGTGAGGAAGGGGCGAATTCGGTGGATGTTCTTGAGCTGGAGGCGGCAGGAGGTGTTGAGGGCTTGAATATGTGGCTTGAAGGATAGTTCAGAGTCCAGGGTTACCCCAAGGCATCGGGCCTGTGGGACAGGGGTAATTGTGGTTCCATTAACTTTGATAGATGGGTCAGGTGGAGGGGCCATACAGGATGGGCTGAAGATGATAAACTCTGTTTTCTCCATGTTGAGTTTGAGAAAGCGGGAGGAGAGGAAGGAGGCTACGGCTGCTAAACAATCTGGAATTCTGGCCAGTATTGAGGTCATGTCTGGTCCAGAGATGTAGATTTGGGTGTCATCGGCATAGCAATGGTACTGAAAGCCATGAGATTCTATGAGATGGCCTAGGCCAAGGGTGTAGATGGAGAACAGGAGGGGTCCTAGGACGGAGCCTTGGGGGACACCTACAGAGAGAGGACGAGGTGAGGAGGTGGTGTGCGAGTGGGAGACGCCGAATGTGCGGTCGGTGAGGTATGAGGAGATCCAGGAATGGGCCAGGTCTGAGATACTAAGGGATGAGAGAATTTCTAACAGGAGGGAGTGGTCAACTGTGTCAGAGGCAGAGGAGAGGTCAAGGAGGAGGACAGAGGAGAGGTCGAGGAGGAGGACAAAGTAATGGCGCTTGGCTTTGGCAGTTAGCAGGTCATTAGTGACTTTTGTTAGGGCAGTTTCAGTGGAGTGCCGGGGTCTGAAGCCTGACTGAAGTCTGTCAAAGAGCAGGTTGGATGAGAGATAGGAGGAGAGTTCGGAGTGGACATGCTGCTCAAGAAGTTTTGAGGCGTACGGGAGTAGTGAGATGGGATGATAGTTGGCAGGAAAGGACTGGTCGAGGGACGGTTTCTTAAGTATAGGGGTGACAGTGGCATGTTTGAAGGCTGAGGGGAAGGATCCATTGGTTAGGGATAGATTGAAGAGATGGATTAGGGCTGGAGTAATGACTTCAGTGAGCTTGGGGATGAGATGTGACTGGATCGGGTCGAGCACGCAGGAGGTGAGGTGGGATTTGGAGATTAGGGAGGAGAGTTTTTCGTCAGTTATGGAGGAGAAACAGGTCAGGGATGAGGAACAGTAAGTAGTTGGGTAGAGGGGTTGTCGGGGGAGTAGGGTGAGGCTGTCTCTGATGGTGTAAATTTTAGTTTTAAAGTAAGAGGCAAAGTCGTCAGCTGAGATAAGTGATGTCGGAGGGGGGGCGGGAGGACGGAGGAGGGAGATGAAGGTGGAGAAGAGCTGTTTGGGGTTGAGAGAGAGTGCAGATATGAGTGTGGTGACGTAGACCTGCTTTGCAGAGGTGAGTGCGTTCTTAAATGAGAGAACTGCCTCTTTGTACCTGAGGAAGTCTTCCTGGGAGTGGCTTTTCTTCCAGAGGTGTTCTGCAACCCGCAAGGCACGTCTCAGTTTTTTAGTCAGGTCAGTGTGCCAGGGTTGTCTATTGATCGGTCGGGCTCTGGTGTATGTGTAGGGGGCCACAAGGGCTGAGGTAATGGTGGTATTATAGAAGGCAGCAGCGGCATCTATGTCCTGGATTGAGGATATGTCAGCGAGTGGTAGGAGAGAGTGCCCCCCTTTATGTGGGGGGCAGAGAAGGACCATTGGGAGAGACCAAAGGAGGCGGTGAGGGACAGGAGACTGGAGGCAGAAGGGTGGTCTGTGTTAATGGGGATGTTGAAGTCACCCATGATGATGGTGGGGGTGTCTGTGGATAGGAAGTGTGTAAGCCAGGTGGTGAAGTGGTCGATAAAGGCAGCGGTAGGTCCCGGCGGAGGTTGGAGGGTGAGTAGATACGAACAGAGTGCACTTCAAAGGATGGGGGGGTGAGGGCAGGTAGCGCCTGGATAGGGGCAAATGAGCACTTGTCTGACAGGAGGACGCCTACACCTCCACCAGGTTTGTTGTTGGGGCGGGGGGTATGTGAGAAGTGCAGACCTCCATAGGAGACGGCGGCGGGGGAGGCGGTGTCTGAGGGGGTCAGCCATGTTTCTGTGAGACAGAGAAATGTAAGTTTATTAAGAATAAAAAGGTCGTGGATGCAGGTAAGTTTATTACATACGGAGCGGGCATTCCATAGTGCACCAGGGAGGGCGGGGGGAGGGGTAGGGGTGAGTGTGATTGGTTTGAGATTTCGGAGGTTCCGTGTGCTAGCGCCAGGTGTGGGGATTTGCTGGGGAGGTCCAGGGTTAGGAGATATGTCACCAGAAGTAAGGAGGAGCAGGGAGAGGGACAGCAGGTGTAGGTAGGAGAGGCTGCGGGGGGGTTGTGTGTGTCTGGGGCGGAAAGCCTGCAGGTGTGTGAGGAGCAGAGAAAGTTATATGGTGGGGTAGGAGAGAGGGAGAGATGAGGAGGTAGTTACTGACCAGGCTGGTTTGGGGTGGAAAAGTGGTTTTTACAAGGATTGGGAGAAGAACAACAGTGATTAAGGTGAGAAGCATTTCTGTTACAGCAGTTTACAGCAGTTAGTTTGTCTTCCCTTCTGTTCCAATTCTGGTTCAATTCTGGCATAATTCTGAAGCTACACTTAGTTGCACAAAGGATTGCACACTGGATTGCCAGATGACCAAGGCCAGATGACCAGAGGCCTTACATTTATACCAGCCAGAGTTTGTCAGATGTCTATCAGGTGTGACTAGGATGTGCATATAAGCAGACGCAATCAGGCCAGAATCAAAGTAAAGGAAATGAGACCAGGGGGAGCGCAGCAGGGTGTACAGACAGGGGGAGCCCGGCAGGGTGTACAGACAGGGGGAGCCCAGCAGGGTGTACAGACAGGGGGAGCACAGCAGGGTGTACAGACAGGGGGAGCGCAGCAGGGTGTACAGACAGGGGGAGCGCAGCAGGGTGTACAGACAGGGGGAGCCCAGCAGGGTGTACAGACAGGGGGAGCCCGGCAGGGTGTACAGACAGGGGGAGCCCGGCAGGGTGTACAGACAGGGGGAGCCCGGCAGGGTGTACAGACAGGGGGAGCGCGGCAGGGTGTACAGACAGGGGGAGCGCGGCAGGGTGTACAGACAGGGGGAGCCCGGCAGGGTGTACAGACAGGGGGAGCGCAGCAGGGTGTACAGACAGGGGGAGCGCAGCAGGGTGTACAGACAGGGGGAGCGCGGCAGGGTGTACAGACAGGGGGAGCCCGGCAGGGTGTACAGACAGGGGGAGCACGGCAGGGTGTACAGACAGGGGGAGCCCGGCAGGGTGTACAGACAGGGGGAGCCCGGCAGGGTGTACAGACAGGGGGAGCGCAGCAGGGTGTACAGACAGGGGGAGCGCAGCAGGGTGTACAGACAGGGGGAGCGCGGCAGGGTGTACAGACAGGGGGAGCCCGGCAGGGTGTACAGACAGGGGGAGCACGGCAGGGTGTACAGACAGGGGGAGCCCGGCAGGGTGTACAGACAGGGGGAGCCCGGCAGGGTGTACAGACAGGGGGGAGCGCAGCAGGGTGTACAGACAGGGGGAGCGCAGCAGGGTGTACAGACAGGGGGAGCGCAGCAGGGTGTACAGACAGGGGGAGCCCAGCAGGGTGTACAGACAGGGGGAGCGCAGCAGGGTGTACAGACAGGGGGAGCACAGCAGGGTGTACAGACAGGGGGAGCCCAGCAGGGTGTACAGACAGGGGGAGCCCAGCAGGGTGTACAGACAGGGGGAGCCCGGCAGGGTGTACAGACAGGGGGAGCCCGGCAGGGTGTACAGACAGGGGGAGCCCGGCAGGGTGTACAGACAGGGGGAGCGCAGCAGGGTGTACAGACAGGGGGAGCCCGGCAGGGTGTACAGACAGGGGGAGCGCGGCAGGGTGTACAGACAGGGGGAGCCCGGCAGGGTGTACAGACAGGGGGAGCCCAGCAGGGTGTACAGACAGGGGGAGCCCTGCAGGGTGTACAGACAGGGGGGAGCGCAGCAGGGTGTACAGACAGGGGGAGCGCAGCAGGGTGTACAGACAGGGGGAGCGCAGCAGGGTGTACAGACAGGGGGAGCCCAGCAGGGTGTACAGACAGGGGGAGCGCAGCAGGGTGTACAGACAGGGGGAGCCCGGCAGGGTGTACAGACAGGGGGAGCGCAGCAGGGTGTACAGACAGGGGGAGCCCAGCAGGGTGTACAGACAGGGGGAGCGCAGCAGGGTGTACAGACAGGGGGAGCCCGGCAGGGTGTACAGACAGGGGGAACGCAGCAGGGTGTACAGACAGGGGGAGCCCGGCAGGGTGTACAGACAGGGGGAGCCCGGCAGGGTGTACAGACAGGGGGAGCCCAGCAGGGTGTACAGACAGGGGGAGCGCGGCAGGGTGTACAGACAGGGGGAGCCCGGCAGGGTGTACAGACAGGGGGAGCCCAGCAGGGTGTACAGACAGGGGGAGCCCAGCAGGGTGTACAGACAGGGGGAGCCCAGCAGGGTGTACAGACAGGGGGAGCCCAGCAGGGTGTACAGACAGGGGGAGCCCGGCAGGGTGTACAGACAGGGGGAGCACGGCAGGGTGTACAGACAGGGGGAGCCCGGCAGGGTGTACAGACAGGGGGAGCCCGGCAGGGTGTACAGACAGGGGGAGCCCGGCAGGGTGTACAGACAGGGGGAGCGCGGCAGGGTGTACAGACAGGGGGAGCGCGGCAGGGTGTACAGACAGGGGGAGCGCGGCAGGGTGTACAGACAGGGGGAGCGCGGCAGGGTGTACAGACAGGGGGAGCACGGCAGGGTGTACAGACAGGGGGAGCGCGGCAGGGTGTACAGACAGGGGGAGCGCAGCAGGGTGTATAGACAGGGGGAGCCCGGCAGGGTGTACAGACAGGGGGAGCGCAGCAGGGTGTACAGACAGGGGGAGCGCAGCAGGGTGTACAGACAGGGGGAGCGCAGCAGGGTGTACAGACAGGGGGAGCGCAGCAGGGTGTACAGACAGGGGGAGCCCAGCAGGGTGTACAGACAGGGGGAGCCCGGCAGGGTGTACAGACAGGGGGAGCCCGGCAGGGTGTACAGACAGGGGGAGCCCGGCAGGGTGTACAGACAGGGGGAGCCCGGCAGGGTGTACAGACAGGGGGAGCCCGGCAGGGTGTACAGACAGGGGGAGCACGGCAGGGTGTACAGACAGGGGGAGCACGGCAGGGTGTACAGACAGGGGGAGCCCGGCAGGGTGTACAGACAGGGGGAGCGCGGCAGGGTGTACAGACAGGGGGAGCCCGGCAGGGTGTACAGACAGGGGGAGCCCGGCAGGGTGTACAGACAGGAGGAGCGCGGCAGGGTGTACAGACAGGGGAGCCCAGCAGGGTGTACAGACAGGGGGAGCGCAGCAGGGTGTACAGACAGGGGGAGCCCGGCAGGGTGTACAGACAGGGGGAGCCCGGCAGGGTGTACAGACAGGGGGAGCCCGGCAGGGTGTACAGACAGGGGGAGCCCGGCAGGGTGTACAGACAGGGGGAGCCCGGCAGGGTGTACAGACAGGGGGAGCCCGGCAGGGTGTACAGACAGGGGGAGCCCAGCAGGGTGTACAGACAGGGGGAGCCCAGCAGGGTGTACAGACAGGGGGAGCGCAGCAGGGTGTACAGACAGGGGGAGCCCAGCAGGGTGTACAGACAGGGGGAGCCCGGCAGGGTGTACAGACAGGGGGAGCCCGGCAGGGTGTACAGACAGGGGGAGCCCAGCACGGTGTACAGACAGGGGGAGCCCAGCAGGGTGTACAGACAGGGGGAGCCCGGCAGGGTGTACAGACAGGGGGAGCACGGCAGGGTGTACAGACAGGGGGAGCACGGCAGGGTGTACAGACAGGGGGAGCCCGGCAGGGTGTACAGACAGGGGGAGCGCGGCAGGATGTACAGACAGGGGGAGCCCGGCAGGGTGTACAGACAGGGGGAGCCCGGCAGGGTGTACAGACAGGAGGAGCGCGGCAGGGTGTACAGACAGGGGGAGCGCAGCAGGGTGTATAGACAGGGGGAGCCCAGCAGGGTGTACAGACAGGGGGAGCGCAGCAGGGTGTACAGACAGGAGGAGCGCAGCAGGGTGTACAGACAGGGGGAGCACAGCAGGGTGTACAGACAGGGGGAGCCCAGCAGGGTGTACAGACAGGGGGAGCCCAGCAGGGTGTACAGACAGGGGGAGCCCGGCAGGGTGTACAGACAGGGGGAGCCCGGCAGGGTGTACAGACAGGGGGAGCCCGGCAGGGTGTACAGACAGGGGGAGCCCGGCAGGGTGTACAGACAGGGGGAGCGCAGCAGGGTGTACAGACAGGGGGAGCCCAGCAGGGTGTACAGACAGGGGGAGCCCAGCAGGGTGTACAGACAGGGGGAGCCCAGCAGGGTGTACAGACAGGGGGAGCGCAGCAGGGTGTACAGACCGGGGGAGCCCAGCAGGGTGTACAGACAGGGGGAGACCGGCAGGGTGTACAGACAGGGGGAGCCCAGCAGGGTGTACAGACAGGGGGAGCGCAGCAGGGTGTACAGACAGGGGGAGCCCGGCAGGGTGTACAGACAGGGGGAGCACAGCAGGGTGTACAGACAGGGGGAGCCCAGCAGGGTGTACAGACAGGGGGAGCCCAGCAGGGTGTACAGACAGGGGGAGACCGGCAGGGTGTACAGACAGGGGGAGCACAGCAGGGTGTACAGACAGGGGGAGCCCAGCAGGGTGTACAGACAGGGGGAGCCCAGCAGGGTGTACAGACAGGGGGAGACCGGCAGGGTGTACAGACAGGGGGAGCCCGGCAGGGTGTACAGACAGGGGGAGACCGGCAGGGTGTACAGACAGGGGGAGCGCAGCAGGGTGTACAGACAGGGGGAGCCCAGCAGGGTGTACAGACAGGGGGAGCCCGGCAGGTTGTACAGACAGGGGGAGCCCGGCAGGGTGTACAGACAGGGGGAGCCCAGCAGGGTGTACAGACAGGGGGAGCGCAGCAGGGTGTATAGACAGGTATCACAACTGATAGAATGGCTACAAAATGAGACATACCAACAGAATGCTTGATTGATAATAGCAGGTACAGAGAAATACAGTTAGACTGGACACAGGGGTGACACTGAAGATATATGTTCATGTGATAGAGACATACCAACAAGTGCACCCACATCATCTGTATTACATGATATTACACAAGTGCACCCACATCATCTGTATTAGACTAAGCTCGAGGTTCAAAGTTCATTTGGAATGAAAAAAGGAATATTAACTATTTTAACCCCTTCATGCCAAAGGCCAATTTTCGTTTTTGCGTTGCTGTTTTTCTCTCGCCATATTCCATATTTTTTTGAATTAAAAAATATTAGTTTACAGAGTCACCTGATGGCTGATGGTTTGCAAAATAAATTGTACTTTGTAATGGCGCCATTCAATATCCTGAGCAATGTACTCGGGTCGATCACGGCGATATACATATATATAGCTACCTGTATTCTGAGGGTCGGGTCGATCACGGCGATATACATATATGTAGCTACCTGTCTTTGTGCCGCCATGTTGGGACTCCTGTAACTGTTATACATTTTACGTATTATTCAGTATAACGAAGGAATTTTTTCCCCTGACTTGTCTCCCAAACTAAACTCCCCATCATATAATACAGTACGTTGTAGTTTGTGTTAATAAAACGCTTCCGGATTATTTGTATTCTTTATATTACTATAGGGTTGGGTACAATGCATTTGGCACTTTTACACTAAAACTGTCATGAAATTTAAACATTGACCATGAATATTTGCAGGAAAGAAAAGTCATTTTATTGTTTTTTCAATAAGAAGATTAGAGCAGCCATCTTGTTTTCTGAGGTCGAGAACCTTCCGTTTTCAGTTATATGAGAAGTCTGTCTCATAAGCGAGGGATGACTTTCATCCGGTACGGACGAGGTCGTGAAGCGTTAGTGTTGGGCTCGGGTCTTATACTCAGACTGTTTCTGTCTTCTGTGGGCTCCAAGGTAAACCTTTGCAATGTAGTGGTTAGAAAGAGGAAGATCTCCATACGGGCCAGACCTTCTCCCAAGCAGATACGTTTACCTGAGAAGACAGAACAGACATACTCAAGAAAAAGTTAAGTTAAAGGGGTTGTTAGTTTTAGAAAACCAAAACTGTGCCATGTGTTGTATGGTGGCCGTGCTCGGTACTGCAGCTCAACCCTGAACCTCAGCCTGGTCATGTGACTAAGTGATGTGATGTCACGGGCCTGAGACGTTCAAGTTCCATGACCGATGGTGGAGATGCTGGACCTCAATGATGTAATACTAAGGACTGGTCACCCATATAGCCCCCCAAATCACCTCTAACCCTTTCAAGTCATGTTTTATTCTTAGTAAACCTATTCTAGATCCTCCAGCTAGATGTAAATAAGTGATCCAGAATTTTTTTTCATACACCAAACCCCAAAATCATACTCAAGTTCCGTCCCAGTTTTTTTTAGGAAGTAATAAGTCCTTACCTGCAGAGAATGGCATAAAGGCATCACTTTTCTTAAAGCAGCCATTCTCATCCAGAAAGTGTCCAGGGTCAAACTCATCCGGGTTCTTGAAATATTTGGGGTCTTTCAGGACAGAGGTCAGGACTGGAATCACCAAGGTGCCCTGAAAGAAAATGTATGAAATATGGAGATTTTTAAAAAATATTTCTATATATGTTCAAAGATATGGAAAGTAGAGAGGAAATGGGAATCCAATTATCGGAAGGAGATGACCCTGAAATTCCACGAGTGATTTGTGACAGGTCAGGTCATTGATGTGGATTGGAGAGACCATGAAATAGGTATAAGGAGATGCAGCTGGATCATGGTGCGAGCCATCATCACCAAGAAGCCATAGAAGCCTTGAGGACAACCCAATAATAATTTCACTTCCTATTCTTGGGTGACAAAACCCCAAAGTTTTGTGTTCGGGTCAAACCTATAACTGGTAAAATGTGGGTTGAATCTGGTTAGATGGGAACCAGTTTGCTCATCTCTAGTGGCCACTAAGGTTTATCATTGTGCAGCCCCTTCTGGTTGAGCAATTAGAGTTTTTATAGCTTTCGTGCACCTAGATTGCCACTAATTATGCAGTGGGGTTGCGGAGTGACTCTTATTGAAGAAGAGAGGTGTTCCTCAGATAGGATTGACTCAAGCAGTTTACCATGAGGACTATCGTTGGAGTCAACTCAAAGCAATATTCCATTTACTATGTCTTTAATTCTCAGGTGGTGAAATCTCTTGGGCACTCTATGGTCCCCGGCCAGTGGCATAACCAGGAATGGCTGGGCCCCATTCTTGCACTAGCTTACGCTTCTCTTTAAGTTTGTGATTTGACGACTGTTTGTAGATAAAGGTAATTTCAATCAACAATCACCTTCTCCAATATGGAATTTCTCGTGAAGGTGATTTCTCGGTTTTTCTGTACAGAGCCTTGATACACACAGAACAGATATACATAAATAAGAGTAGTCCAAGGAAGAAACGCTGAAAATCTCTGTGGATTTCTACACTTAAATATGATAATACTGTATATGAAGAGCCAACGGAGTCCATAACTCTGGAAGACGACAATGTTGTACCTTAGGAATGTGATATCCTCTGAAGGTCGTGTCCTTGCTGGCGGAACGGGGAACTCCTCCAGGAATGATATCCGCAAATCTCTGGATCTCGTGGATCACGGCCTCGGTATACGGCATCTTACTTCTGTCTTCTATCGATGGACTCCGATCTTTGCCGATTACATTCTCAATCTCTTTTTGGATTTTTGCTGAAATTTACGAAAACAAACTGTATAAGGAGTTTTCTTCTCATGTGTATAGTAAAGGCAGTTTCTTGAGGTGGAGAACATTACTAAAACATGGACTGGTGAGGTTTTTGGACTTCACAGATATTCAGGATTGGAGTTAGAACTTAACATTTCCTGGGTCCTAGAGCAAAGTCTGTAAGAAAGGTCCTTCCAGGGCCATGTGCTATCTCTATCACTATTTATAAGGAATTTGGACCCCAATGTTATCCCAGAACTCCCTACAAGTCTATCGGAGGAGTAAGATGGATTATATCACATATTATAAACATAAAACTGGTTGTTACCTTGTATATCTGGATACTTCATGAGTATAAGGAAACTGTATCTCAGGGTCAGGCTTGTGGTCTCTGTTCCAGCAAAGAATAAGTCAAATATCGTCACCTCCAGGTTTTCCTCGTGAAATTCTGTGTCCGGATTCTTTTTTTCCTGGGAAATAAAACTTTATCAATACCTTACATGATGCTGATATAACAGAAGGTAAAGATACAATATTACCTTCCCACCCGTACAATGACTTATTAGAACATATTCTACACATTGTTACTTGTTATTGACCCCTTCACATGTTCTACCAGTTTCCTACAAACCCACCTCCTCCATCTTCACGAGGAAGCAATCGATGAAGTCTCGGGGACAGTTCTCATCCAGGGTGTCTCGGTGCGACGTCACCCTCTCTTTAATAAACTGTTTTATCTGAGCCACAAGTGTGAACATCTTGAGGTGAGGACCCGGAATGTAACGCATGATGTTTGGTATGATGTTAAGTAGCTAATTTAGGGGGGAAAAGTCATAGAAAAAGCAAACATTTATTTTTCTGTTAGTTAATATCCTATGTGAATACATGATATACTTTGATATTTCAGTTATTTTTGTTATTTTTGCAGGTAATAGGTCCTATTTACTTACCAATCCTGGCTCCTGATCACGGCCGCCATCACGTCTCCTTCTGCGGAGGGCGCTGTGAGCAGGAGTCGGGATCAGTAAGTCCTCAGGCCCCACAAACACTATTATTATACCTATACACTATTATTATATCTTTTCAGACCCCCGAGTATGATGATCGGAGGCCCAGGGGAGGTGAGGGAACATAACAGTGTTACTTACCTCTCCTGGCTCCAGACATGATCGGGGCTTGCATCCACATGCATTGCAAGCCCCCTGCTCACGTGACGTCCCATACGTCATTGAAGATATTTTTTCAAGATTGCATAATTCCCCGAGTCTCGGATTATTATACTCTGGGGCCTGAAAAGACCCCAGAGTATAATAATTGTTCATGGGTGTCTACAATGGGGTGTAATACTGTGTGCAGGGGCCACTATGAGGTATAATACTGTGTATAGGGGTCACTATGGGCATAATCATGTGTGCAGGAGGTTGGTCGGATCTTTGGGGGGGGGGGCTTCAGTTGGGGTCTTTGGCAGAATTCAGTTGGTCTAGAGGGGTCTCATATCAAAAGTTTTTCACGAGGCCCCGCCATTCCTAGTTATACCACTGTCTGTAACCATGGAGATACATTGCTAAAGTCAACGGTAGTAAATTACAGTGGGCAAACCGGCTTAGAACAAGCTGGACTCATTGAGACTTTCCAATGAACCCAAAATTTGGGGGGTTTCTTTTCCATGAATCCATCAAAGTTGGGTTCTTTTCAGACCAGTGAAGGTGTCTGAAAACTAAAAAAAAAAAAAAACCCTTATCTTTGCTGAGCTTGGCCTTTCCATCCTCCAGCATTCCAGTCTCTTTCCCAGCAATCTCCTTTCATGCCTATAAGTTGGCCTCAGTGGTCATGTGAGGGCTTCCAACCACATCACAATTTAACCCTATGATGTATCCTCAAAGTGTAATGACGTCAACAAAATCCACATGACCTCTGAGGCCAAATTGTAGGACCCAGAAGAGATCTGGGGGTCAGGAAACATGGCGGCCAGCCCGAGAACAACCAAACAAGACCCAACAAGCTCAGGCTAAAATTTCTTGGAAAACCTCACAATTTTTTTGCAAAATTAATCAGGAGAGGTTTGACCATCATTGGTGGTGACTGGTAGTAAGTCCATGATCTGTACATTGCCCCCATATACATGATAGATGTTCTACAATATTTACCTGCCCTAATTGGCTGTTGAACAGCTCAAAAAGATTGTGAAAATGTAACATGACAGTCAGGAATTTTTGGTCTTCATAGTCAAATCTTTCACCAAACACAACGGAGCAGATGACATTGGATACAGCGAGTCTCAGCATGTGCGATGGGTTAATAGGAACCTCTGTAAATATAATGAGATGGTCAGTCATGACTTTTATGGGGGTCTCCAGGACTATGAGATCGATGATCTATGCTTAGGGTAGCTGTTAGGTATCCTGTTAGGCTTTTGGCTGCTGCAAGAATCCCAGAAGACAAAAAGGAAGACAAGGACAGTGAGCCATAATACTAGACCCATCTAGAAGACCCCACCTGCTTTCTTCAGCGACTCTAAGCAGTAGAGGACAACTGGGCGACGGTCCCTTCCTATGACACAAGTGCAAACACAAACGCAGACAAGACAAACAGACATGGAGAGTCTTCCGGCTTGGCCATACTTAGAACTTCCATATGAGTAGTTGGAGAGACTCACACGTACATGGCCACTGTCTATTCACTGTAGCTGTGGATGGGACCCTGTTCTTGAGATAGATGGTGGACGCTCATCTATTGTCTATTCCTTTAGGTCTGCACACATAGATATCAGTCACCAGATATTTCAACAGCAAATATGACAAATATTTTGGACCTCAGCCCACCTTTCTCCTTCATAAATTTTTCAGCGAGGCAGACGGCTTCTTTTTGGATTCTTTCTTCGATGCTCCTCTTTCCCATTCCAAAACTTTTCAAAGTTGTCAAAGAAAATCGCCGAAGGATTTTCCACCTCTCTCCATTGCTTGCAACGACCCCTAAAAGTGCAACCAGCTTTAGAATTAGCAGAAAAGACAAACAGCCTATAACACAGTAAATAATATACCAAGAATTCACCAAAGTAAGATAATCTTATAGTGTATGGTCTCACCGCTCAACATGGACAGACGTAAAACAGCATGCAACTGCTCCTCCACCCAAAGTAAACATGGCGGTATTGCAGGGCTTATTGGGGTATCACAAGACTGCTGGCAGGGCCAACCCTGGGGTTACGCAGATGTTCAGGGGGAAATGTTTTCTTTTTTTCTTTTTTTTTTAAACACTGTTTACCTGAACTCAAACCTTTTGGGGTTCACACATGAGTCGCTATTACACTCTCTTTAGACTCCATAGTATAGAAAGTGGAGTCCCAGGGGAGGTGTGGAAACTAGAGATGAGCGAGTACTGTTCGGATCAGCCGATCCGAACAGCACGCTCCATAGAAATGAATGGATGCACCTGGTACTTCTGCTTGTATTGGGTTTCCACTAGAGATGAGCCGAGCCGAACAGCACGCTCGCATAGAAATGAATGGACGTAGCCGGCATGCGGGGGGTTAAGTGCGCCGGCTACGTCCATTCATTTCTATGCGAGCGTGCTGTTCGGCTCGGCTCATCTCTAGTGGAAACCCAATACACACATACTCATCTTCTATCACCTTTGCTGGGCTTCCATGTCCTCAGGACCTTCCTCCAGCTTCCTGGCTGATATCACGCACCCAATGGGGCCACACAGGCTTGTGATAATCACGTGGGGTTCATTAAAGTGTCATGACATCAGAGTACCCCATGTGACCCTAAAGACCCATCATAGGCCTCAGCGGTCCTTCAGGGCATGTGATATCAGCTAGGATCCCAGAAGAGGTTGGAAAAGAACCCTAAGGAAGTGCTCAACACCATGGAAAAGCCCAGAAGATGTGAGCATCAGTGTTTTTGGGTTCCGACACCTCTGCTGGGCCTCTATCATGTGTGGTCTTCTAGAGGGACTCCAGAGTATTAGCATAGCACCTGCAATTCATGTCAAATAAACTTGACCTGAAATGAAACCACCGGAAGGACCCACAAATATTTGTCAAATGAATGAGGTTCACCCATGTTGGACGCCCACAGAGCAGGTACTTCGGGCCTATCCTGAGAATGGGTCATTGGTTTTAAAAAAAATTCCCCCCCCAGCCTGGAAAAAAACATTTAATGACGGGACTGCAGAGAGCCCACTTGGTGTTAGTATGGACTGGCAGGGATGATGATGGAGGTGACCAAATGCACTCTCTGATCCATGGGCATAGGCTGCAGTCCCCAACAAGGCGCATGGACAAGAGAGGCGCTGATTTATGGAAAAGAGCAAACTGTACTACAGGTACAAGGTAAGGAGCGTCAAGGTCTCATATCGCAACCTTGTAACCTAAGCACCAACCTGAGAACGTCGCAACTTCTTTTGTGTTTTAATAAATAGGATAAAAAATAAGATATTTCCACCATTATAGACTGAAATAGCAGGAAACGTCTTATGTTATTGTAAGAAGCAGCCAGAGAGATGAGATGGGAGTTGTCGTCAGGGGTCGGGATCTCATACAAACCTATATATAGTAGAGACACTGATGCTCCATTATCCTTACCAAACTCCTTAGACAGAATCTCCCCGGTTCCTATGTCTCCTCTATCACTAAACGCATCACTGCGATCCACCAGCGCCTCCTTCACCGCATCGTACCCGGTCAGTATTACCATGGGATAGTTTGCTATGTAGAGGGTATAGACCGGTCCGTACGTCTTACCAAACTATAGAGATAGAGGATACATTATATAGCAGCGTATGTAACACTGCGGCCATTGTCACACATGTATTATCAGGAAGAGAATTCCTAGAGAGGAGGATCCTGTACATGAGAATCCCATGAGATCAGGGACCCGATAATCCTGCTCAGACTGCTAATACAGAAGATATACAGCTAGTAGAGGGATTGTCCATTATATTTACTAGAGAACAACTCTCTGGAAGATACAACATGTTCATGCATTACATTGTTCCATTCATTTCACTGGCTAGCCTGCAATACTTCATGTCCCCTGCGGGGGTGCTGCAGGAAAAGTGAATACTTAGTGCAGGATACTCCCATAGGTAACATCTGATGGTTCCAGCACTGGCAGATTATTGTTATGTGACCCATCTAACATAACCTTGTTCTTCTCAGTAGACCTTTCACTATACACAGTGATACTAATGTCCTATCCCCTATACACATATATCTATATACTGCACATAATCCCCATCGTATACATTCATTCTAGCCCCGCGAGTCTCAGCAGAATACAGGCGGCTGCTTATGGCGGTTTTATCACATTGAGATACCATCACAGATTGTCAATGAATGGATTTTCCATGGAAATCATCAAATTGAGATTTGTAGATTATTAATGTTAATTAATTGGGATTAATAATTAATGGGGTCCTGGAATTCGGACCACCCACTGATCTGGTATAGAGAATAGGTTCACCCCTGTATGTGACTAAGAAGAGTAGAATTATAGATCAGGGCACAGGACTTACCTGAACGAAACACTGGGGTAGTTCTGAGTTGTTGATCTGAAGGATATTCCCCAGGCCGGGCAGAGGGGTAGGTCCGGGGGGTAAGTTCCTATGTTTGACCCTTCCCCAGCATTTAATGAGGTATATGAGTAGAGCGACCCCAGTAGCCAGGAGAAGAGTTGATCCAATATTCAGAGCCATCCTGTGACTACAGCGCTGTGTGTACCGTGTCCTGCTGTATATATATAGGACTAGGGCGAGCTGTCAGGATACAGGCACTGGGTGTGTTCAGAGCGCAGAGTGCGATGTATCTGATATTCTCTGATATTTGTGGTGTCAGAGATAAAACATGTCTCCAATCTTCCAATCACCTGCTGAGTTTCGTGTATGTCCTCTTAGTACCTCTTTTTGTCCCTGCGGGAGGCGTTATACATTGTCATTGCCTGCTCATTGCATTTCCTTTGCAATTTCATCAGAATTCCCTCCTCTAGCAGATCTGGAGGGAGATGAAGTTGTGTCCAAACACTGCAAGATCTCCTAGCTCTACCCCATGACACCCTTCTCCTACCCACGGCCATCTTAGCACCCTTGTGTCCTAGCTCTACCCCATGACACCCTTCGCCTGCCCACGGCCATCTTAGCACCCTCGTGTCCTAGCTCTACCCCATGACACCCTTCGCCTCCCACGGCCATTTTAGCACCCTCGTGTCCTAGCTCTACCCCATGACACCCTTCGCCTCCCATGGCCATTTTAGCACCCTCATGTCCTAGCTCTACCCCATGACACCCTTCACCTGCCCACGGCCATCTTTGCACCCTTGTGTCCTATCTCTACCCCATGACACCCTTCGCCTGCCCATGGCCATCTTAGCACCCTCGTGTCCTAGCTCTACCCCATGACACCCTTCACCTGCCCACGGCCATCTTAGCACCCTCGTGCCCTAGCTCTACCCCATGACACCCCTCACCTGCCCACGGCCATCTTAGCACCCTCGTGTCCTATCTCTACCCCATGACACCCTTCGCCTGCCCACGGCCATCTTAGCACCCTCGTGCCCTAGCTCTACCCCATGACACCCTTCATCTGCCCACGGCCATCTTAGCACCCTCGTGTCCTAGCTCTACCCCATGACACCCTTCGCCTGCCCACGGCCATCTTAGCACCCTCGTGCCCTAGCTCTACCCCATGACACCCTTCACCTGCCCACGGCCATCTTAGCACCCTCGTGCCCTAGCTCTACCCCATGACACCCTTCACCTGCCCACGGCCATCTTAGCACCCTCGTGTCCTATCTCTACCCCATGACACCCTTCACCTGCCCACGGCCATCTTAGCACCCTCGTGTCCTATCTCTACCCCATGACACCCTTCACCTGCCCACGGCCATCTTAGCACCCTCGTGTCCTATCTCTACCCCATGACACCCTTCGCCTGCCCATGGCCATCTTAGCACCCTCGTGTCCTATCTCTACCCCATGACACCCTTCGCCTGCCCATGGCCATCTTAGCACCCTTGTGCCCTAGCTCTACCCCATGACACCCTTCACCTGCCCACGGCCATCTTAGCACCCTCGTGCCCTAGCTCTACCCCATGACACCCTTCACCTGCCCACGGCCATCTTAGCACCCTCGTGTCCTATCTCTACCCCATGACACCCTTCACCTGCCCACGGCCATCTTAGCACCCTCGTGTCCTATCTCTACCCCATGACACCCTTCACCTGCCCACGGCCATCTTAGCACCCTCGTGTCCTATCTCTACCCCATGACACCCTTCGCCTGCCCATGGCCATCTTAGCACCCTCGTGTCCTATCTCTACCCCATGACACCCTTCGCCTGCCCATGGCCATCTTAGCACCCTTGTGCCCTAGCTCTACCCCATGACACCCTTCACCTGCCCACGGCCATCTTAGCACCCTCGTGTCCTATCTCTACCCCATGACACCCTTCACCTGCCCACGGCCATCTTAGCACCCTCGTGTCCTAGCTCTACCCCATGACACCCTTCACCTGCCCACGGCCATCTTAGCACCCTCGTGTCCTAGCTCTACCCCATGACACCCTTCACCTGCCCACGGCCATCTTAGCACCCTCGTGTCCTAGCTCTACCCCATGACACCCTTCACCTGCCCACGGCCATCTTAGCACCCTCGTGTCCTATCTCTACCCCATGACACCCTTCACCTGCCCACGGCCATCTTAGCACCCTCGTGTCCTATCTCTACCCCATGACACCCTTCACCTGCCCACGGCCATCTTAGCACCCTCGTGTCCTATCTCTACCCCATGACACCCTTCACCTGCCCACGGCCATCTTAGCACCCTCGTGTCCTAGCTCTACCCCATGACACCCTTCGCCTGCCCATGGCCATCTTAGCACCCTCGTGTCCTATCTCTACCCCATGACACCCTTCGCCTGCCCATGGCCATCTTAGCACCCTTGTGCCCTAGCTCTACCCCATGACACCCTTCACCTGCCCACGGCCATCTTAGCACCCTCGTGTCCTATCTCTACCCCATGACACCCTTCACCTGCCCACGGCCATCTTAGCACCCTCGTGTCCTAGCTCTACCCCATGACACCCTTCACCTGCCCACGGCCATCTTAGCACCCTCGTGTCCTAGCTCTACCCCATGACACCCTTCACCTGCCCACGGCCATCTTAGCACCCTTGTGTCCTATCTCTACCCCATGACACCCTTCACCTGCCCACGGCCATCTTAGCACCCTCGTGTCCTAGCTCTACCCCATGACACCCTTCACCTGCCCACGGCCATCTTAGCACCCTCGTGTCCTATCTCTACCCCATGACACCCTTCACCTGCCCACGGCCATCTTAGCACCCTCGTGTCCTAGCTCTACCCCATGACACCCTTCACCTGCCCACGGCCATCTTAGCACCCTCGTGTCCTAGCTCTACCCCATGACACCCTTCACCTGCCCACGGCCATCTTAGCACCCTCGTGTCCTATCTCTGTACCATGCTGGTAGTATACAGCAGTATTCAGGACTTGTGCTACACAACATTCTCCAGAGCTGTAGGTGGATGGATCTTTATAGACAGTTTCTTAAGCAGCAGAATAGCTGTACAGTTCCCAAATTGCGCCCCAGGCCATGGTTGGTGTTCTTGGCCAGTGTGGTCTTCTTCATCATCCGCCCCTGTCTGTGTGTGTAATATATGAAGGGCCCCATCTCAGCTCTTTTAAGATACCCCAGTCCAATTTGCAGTCTCTCTCGGTTCCCGTTCCTGTCCAGGACTTCATCGTTGCCACCACATCTCTGCAGCCACATAATGACCCTGGATCTGATGGTTTTACCAATAATTATTATATACAGTTTTCTGTTATTCTGGCTTCTCACTTTACTGTCTCCTTTAATAAAGCCTGAAGGGACGTTGCTTTCCATCGGCGATGTAAGAGACTGCCATTATAACCCTGTCAACACCTGGACAGGATCCCACTACCCGTCCTAATTTTTGTCCAATCTCCCTGGTTCTGGCAGACCGCCTGTATGATGTCTTACCCTCTTTGGTTCAATCCCAGGTGGGATTTGTGGCTCAAACTCCAGAAGGGACTACTAGACCGTCCCTAGATCTCATCCAGTTGTCCTCTTGATCGCCTTCTCTGTTCCTAGCCTCGGATGTGGAGAAGGCATGGACAGATGTGGACAGATGTGGCTTTCTCTGATCGGTTTTATATTAGTAACGTTATAAGTCATGGGTCTTCTTTGTCACCAATAATGTTCACCTTAGTCAAGGAGCCTTTAGCAGAAGCCGTTCACGAGGATGCCCAAATTTCTGGTATCACTAGTGACAATATAACTCATAAAATAGGTCTCTATGCAGATGATTTCATCCCCTCTGTTGTGAATCCATCCATTATCATTCAATCGATATTACAACGATTTGGATCTATATCTTATCTAAAGTCAACAATAGCAAATCACAATCCCTTACCCTTGGCATCGATAGCAAAGCTCAAACTTCTATTTCCCATTTAAATGGCAGAATGTTCCATGACCATATCTCGGGATGTCCATAACTAGTCCTAGTTCAGCACAATCCTCCCAAAATGATATCCCATTACTTACAAAGGTTTCTAATCGATTGGAGAAGCTTAATCATTCAGTATTGTCATGGGCAGGCTGCATGGCACTGGTCACACCGTTAGTCTTACCGGTGATCCTTTATATAGTCACAACAGTTATTGCGCCCTTATCGAGTAGCGATCTCCTCCGGCTACAAAGATTCATCACAAATTTTATATAGAACAGGAGAAAACCTAGGATTCAATTTTCCACAATGCCGGGATTGGAGTATGGGGATCCCTGATGTTAAGAAATTACCAAATTACATTCTGGAGGAGGATCCCTCACCTTTAAGATGGGCGTCCATAGAAAGAGAAGTTGCTGGAATCCCAATGGTTTCCTTTCTGACTCCTCCTTCAACCCCCTCCAAAGATGCGTAACCCCTTACAAGCCATAGTCACATCTAGGATTGCAGGGGTCTCTCTTCTTAGGACTAACTGTAAAGAGAACACAAAATCCCGTCTACAATATTCACATTCCAACCTTCCTTTCCATTAAGAAATTGGATTGATCAGGGGATTGCGCAGATCAAACACTTAATATAATGTAATATGGATGATGTGAGTGCACGTGTGTAATATAATGTAATATGGATGATGTGAGTGCACGTGTGTAATATAATGTAATATGGATGATGTGGGTGCATGTGTGCAATATAATGTAATATGGATGATGTGGGTGCATGTGTGTAACATAATGTAATATGGATGATGTGGGTGCATGTGTGTAATATAATGTAATATGGATGATGTGGGTGCACGTGTGTAATATAATGTAATATGGATGATGTGGGTGCATGTGTGTAACATAATGTAATATGGATGATGTGAGTGCACGTGTGTAATATAATCTAATGGAGATGATGTGGGTGCACGTGTGTAATATAATGTAATATGGATGATGTGAGTGCACGTGTGTAATATAATGTAATATGGATGATGTGGGTGCACGTGTGTAATATAATGTAATATGGATGATGTGAGTGCACGTGTGTAATATAATGTAATATGGATGATGTGGGTGCACGTGTGTAATATAATGTAATATGGATGATGTGGGTGCACGTGTGTAATATAATGTAATATGGATGATGTGAGTGCACGTGTGTAATATAATGTAATAGAGATGATGTGGGTGCACGTGTGTAATATAATGTAATATGGATGATGTGGGTGCACGTGTGTAATATAATGTAATATGGATGATGTGGGTGCACGTGTGTAATATAATGTAATATGGATGATGTGAGTGCATGTGTGTAATATAATGTAATATGGATGATGTGGGTGCACGTGTGTAATATAATGTAATATGGATGATGTGAGTGCACGTGTGTAATATAATGTAATATGGATGATGTGAGTGCACGTGTGTAATATAATGTAATATGGATGATGTGGGTGCATGTGTGCAATATAATGTAATATGGATGATGTGGGTGCATGTGTGTAACATAATGTAATATGGATGATGTGGGTGCATGTGTGTAATATAATGTAATATGGATGATGTGGGTGCACGTGTGTAATATAATGTAATATGGATGATGTGGGTGCATGTGTGTAACATAATGTAATATGGATGATGTGAGTGCACGTGTGTAATATAATCTAATGGAGATGATGTGGGTGCACGTGTGTAATATAATGTAATATGGATGATGTGAGTGCACGTGTGTAATATAATGTAATATGGATGATGTGGGTGCACGTGTGTAATATAATGTAATATGGATGATGTGAGTGCACGTGTGTAATATAATGTAATATGGATGATGTGGGTGCACGTGTGTAATATAATGTAATATGGATGATGTGGGTGCACGTGTGTAATATAATGTAATATGGATGATGTGAGTGCACGTGTGTAATATAATGTAATAGAGATGATGTGGGTGCACGTGTGTAATATAATGTAATATGGATGATGTGGGTGCACGTGTGTAATATAATGTAATATGGATGATGTGGGTGCACGTGTGTAATATAATGTAATATGGATGATGTGAGTGCATGTGTGTAATATAATGTAATATGGATGATGTGGGTGCACGTGTGTAATATAATGTAATATGGATGATGTGGGTGCACGTGTGTAATATAATGTAATATGGATGATGTGGGTGCACGTGTGTAATATAATGTAATATGGATGATGTGGGTGCACGTGTGTAATATAATGTAATATGGATGATGTGGGTGCATGTGTGTAATATAATGTAATATGGATGATGTGAGTGCATGTGTGTAATATAATGTAATATGGATGATGTGAGTGCATGTGTGTAATATAATGTAATATGGATGATGTGGGTGCATGTGTGTAATATAATGTAATATGGATGATGTGTGTGCACGTGTGTAATATAATGTAATATGGATGATGTGAGTGCATGTGTGTAATATAATGTAATATGGATGATGTGGGTGCACGTGTGTAATATAATGTAATATGGATGATGTGAGTGCATGTGTGTAATATAATGTAATATGGATGATGTGGGTGCACGTGTGTAATATAATGTAATATGGATGATGTGAGTGCATGTGTGTAATATAATGTAATATGGATGATGTGGGTGCACGTGTGTAATATAATGTAATATGGATGATGTGAGTGCATGTGTGTAATATAATGTAATATGGATGATGTGGGTGCACGTGTGTAATATAATGTAATATGGATGATGTGGGTGCATGTGTGTAATATAATGTAATATGGATGATGTGGGTGCATGTGTGTAATATAATGTAATATGGATGATGTGGGTGCACGTGTGTAATATAATGTAATATGGATGATGTGGGTGCATGTGTGTAATATAATGTAATATGGATGATGTGAGTGCATGTGTGTAATATAATGTAATATGGATGATGTGAGTGCATGTGTGTAATATAATGTAATATGGATGATGTGGGTGCACGTGTGTAATATAATGTAATAGAGATGATGTGGGTGCATGTGTGTAATATAATGTAATATGGATGATGTGAGTGCATGTGTGTAATATAATGTAATATGGATGATGTGAGTGCACGTGTGTAACATAATGTAATATGAATGATGTGGGTGCATGTGTGTAATATAATGTAATATGGATGATGTGAGTGCACGTGTGCAATATAATGTAATATGGATGATGTGGGTGTACGTGTGTAATATAATGTAATATGGATGATGTGGGTGCACGTGTGTAATATAATGTAATATGGATGATGTGAGTGCACGTGTGCAATATAATGTAATATGGATGATGTGGGTGCATGTGTGCAATATAATGTAATATGGATGATGTGGGTGCATGTGTGTAATATAATGTAATATGGATGATGTGAGTGCACGTGTGCAATATAATGTAATATGGATGATGTGGGTGCACGTGTGTAATATAATGTAAAATGGATGATGTGGGTGCACGTGTGCAATATAATGTAATATGGATGATGTGGGTGCACGTGTGTAATATAATGTAATAGAGATGATGTGGGTGCACGTGTGTAACATAATGTAATATGGATGATGTGGGTGCACGTGTGTAATATAATGTAATATGGATGATGTGGGTGCATATGTGCAATATAATGTAATATGTATGATGTGAGTGCACGTGTGTAATATAATGTAATATGTATGATGTGAGTGCACGTGTGTAATATAATGTAATATGGATGATGTGGGTGCACGTGTGTAATATAATGTAATATGGATGATGTGGGTGCACGTGTGTAATATAATGTAATATGGATGATGTGGGTACACGTGTGTAATATAATGTAATATGGATGATGTGGGTGCACGTGTGTAATATAATGTAATAGAGATGATGTGGGTGCACGTGTGTAATATAATGTAATATGGATGATGTGGGTACACGTGTGTAATATAATGTAATATGGATGATGTGGGTGCACGTGTGTAATATAATGTAATAGAGATGATGTGGGTGCACGTGTGTAATATAATGTAATATGGATGATGTGGGTGCATGTGTGTAATATAATGTAATATGGATGATGTGGGTGCACGTGTGTAATATAATGTAATATGGATGATGTGGGTGCACGTGTGTAATATAATGTAATATGGATGATGTGGGTGCATGTGTGTAATATAATGTAATATGGATGATGTGGGTGCACGTGTGTAATATAATGTAATATGGATGATGTGGGTGCATGTGTGTAATATAATGTAATATGGATGATGTGAGTGCATGTGTGTAATATAATGTAATATGGATGATGTGAGTGCATGTGTGTAATATAATGTAATATGGATGATGTGGGTGCACGTGTGTAATATAATGTAATAGAGATGATGTGAGTGCACGTGTGCAATATAATGTAATATGGATGATGTGGGTGCACGTGTGCAATATAATGTAATATGGATGATGTGGGTGCACGTGTGTAATATAATGTAATAGAGATGATGTGGGTGCACGTGTGTAATATAATGTAATATGGATGATGTGGGTGCACGTGTGTAATATAATGTAATATGGATGATGTGGGTGCATGTGTGTAATATAATGTAATATGGATGATGTGAGTGCATGTGTGTAACATAATGTAATATGGATGATGTGGGTGCATGTGTGTAATATAATGTAATATGGATGATGTGAGTGCACGTGTGTAATATAATGTAATATGGATGATGTGGGTGCACGTGTGTAATATAATGTAATATGGATGATGTGGGTGCATGTGTGTAACATAATGTAATATGGATGATGTGAGTGCACGTGTGTAATATAATCTAATGGAGATGATGTGGGTGCACGTGTGTAATATAATGTAATATGGATGATGTGAGTGCACGTGTGTAATATAATGTAATATGGATGATGTGAGTGCACGTGTGTAATATAATGTAATATGGATGATGTGGGTGCACGTGTGTAATATAATGTAATATGGATGATGTGGGAGCACGTGTGTAATATAATGTAATATGGATGATGTGAGTGCACGTGTGTAATATAATGTAATAGAGATGATGTGGGTGCACGTGTGTAATATAATGTAATATGGATGATGTGGGTGCACGTGTGTAATATAATGTAATATGGATGATGTGGGTGCACGTGTGTAATATAATGTAATATGGATGATGTGGGTGCACGTGTGTAATATAATGTAATATGGATGATGTGGGTGCACGTGTGTAATATAATGTAATATGGATGATGTGGGTGCACGTGTGTAATATAATGTAATATGGATGATGTGGGTGCATGTGTGTAATATAATGTAATATGGATGATGTGAGTGCATGTGTGTAATATAATGTAATATGGATGATGTGAGTGCATGTGTGTAATATAATGTAATATGGATGATGTGGGTGCATGTGTGTAATATAATGTAATATGGATGATGTGTGTGCACGTGTGTAATATAATGTAATATGGATGATGTGAGTGCATGTGTGTAATATAATGTAATATGGATGATGTGGGTGCACGTGTGTAATATAATGTAATATGGATGATGTGAGTGCATGTGTGTAATATAATGTAATATGGATGATGTGGGTGCACGTGTGTAATATAATGTAATATGGATGATGTGAGTGCATGTGTGTAATATAATGTAATATGGATGATGTGGGTGCACGTGTGTAATATAATGTAATATGGATGATGTGAGTGCATGTGTGTAATATAATGTAATATGGATGATGTGGGTGCACGTGTGTAATATAATGTAATATGGATGATGTGGGTGCATGTGTGTAATATAATGTAATATGGATGATGTGGGTGCATGTGTGTAATATAATGTAATATGGATGATGTGGGTGCACGTGTGTAATATAATGTAATATGGATGATGTGGGTGCATGTGTGTAATATAATGTAATATGGATGATGTGAGTGCATGTGTGTAATATAATGTAATATGGATGATGTGAGTGCATGTGTGTAATATAATGTAATATGGATGATGTGGGTGCACGTGTGTAATATAATGTAATAGAGATGATGTGGGTGCATGTGTGTAATATAATGTAATATGGATGATGTGAGTGCATGTGTGTAATATAATGTAATATGGATGATGTGAGTGCACGTGTGTAACATAATGTAATATGGATGATGTGGGTGCATGTGTGTAATATAATGTAATATGGATGATGTGAGTGCACGTGTGCAATATAATGTAATATGGATGATGTGGGTGTACGTGTGTAATATAATGTAATATGGATGATGTGGGTGCACGTGTGTAATATAATGTAATATGGATGATGTGAGTGCACGTGTGCAATATAATGTAATATGAATGATGTGGGTGCATGTGTGCAATATAATGTAATATGGATGATGTGGGTGCATGTGTGTAATATAATGTAATATGGATGATGTGAGTGCACGTGTGCAATATAATGTAATATGGATGATGTGGGTGCACGTGTGTAATATAATGTAAAATGGATGATGTGGGTGCACGTGTGCAATATAATGTAATATGGATGATGTGGGTGCACGTGTGTAATATAATGTAATAGAGATGATGTGGGTGCACGTGTGTAACATAATGTAATATGGATGATGTGGGTGCACGTGTGTAATATAATGTAATATGGATGATGTGGGTGCATGTGTGCAATATAATGTAATATGTATGATGTGAGTGCACGTGTGTAATATAATGTAATATGTATGATGTGAGTGCACGTGTGTAATATAATGTAATATGGATGATGTGGGTGCACGTGTGTAATATAATGTAATATGGATGATGTGGGTACACGTGTGTAATATAATGTAATATGGATGATGTGGGTGCACGTGTGTAATATAATGTAATAGAGATGATGTGGGTGCACGTGTGTAATATAATGTAATATGGATGATGTGGGTGCATGTGTGTAATATAATGTAATATGGATGATGTGGGTGCACGTGTGTAATATAATGTAATATGGATGATGTGGGTGCACGTGTGTAATATAATGTAATATGGATGATGTGGGTGCATGTGTGTAATATAATGTAATATGGATGATGTGGGTGCACGTGTGTAATATAATGTAATATGGATGATGTGGGTGCACGTGTGTAACATAATGTAATATGGATGATGTGTGTGCACGTGTGTAATATAATGTAATAGAGATGATGTAGGTGCACGTGTGTAATATAATGTAATATGGATGATGTGTGTGCACGTGTGTAATATAATGTAATATGGATGATGTGGGTGCACGTGTGTAATATAATGTAATATGGATGATGTGGGTGCATGTGTGTAACATAATGTAATATGGATGATGTGTGTGCACGTGTGTAATATAATGTAATAGAGATGATGTGGGTGCACGTGTGTAACATAATGTAATATGGATGATGTGGGTGCATGTGTGCCATATAATGTAATATGGATGATGTGGGTGCACGTGTGTAATATAATGTAATATGGATGATGTGGGTGCACGTGTGTAATATAATGTGATAGAGATGATGTGGGTGCACGTGTGCAATATAATGTAATATGGATGATGTGGGTGCACGTGTGTAATATAATGTAATAGAGATGATGTGGGTGCACGTGTGTAATATAATGTAATATGGATGATGTGAGTGCACGTGTGTAATATAATGTAATATGGATGATGTGAGTGCACGTGTGTAATATAATGTAATATGGATGATGTGGGTGCACGTGTGTAATATAATGTAATATGGATGATGTGGGTGCACGTGTGTAATATAATGTAATATGGATGATGTGAGTGCACGTGTGCAATATAATGTAATATGGATGATGTGAGTGCACGTGTGTAATATAATGTAATATGGATGATGTGGGTGCATGTGTGTAACATAATGTAATATGGATGATGTGTGTGCACGTGTGTAATATAATGTAATAGAGATGATGTGGGTGCACGTGTGTAACATAATGTAATATGGATGATGTGGGTGCATGTGTGCCATATAATGTAATATGGATGATGTGGGTGCACGTGTGTAATATAATGTAATATGGATGGTGTGGGTGCACGTGTGTAATATAATGTGATAGAGATGATGTGGGTGCACGTGTGCAATATAATGTAATATGGATGATGTGGGTGCACGTGTGTAATATAATGTAATAGAGATGATGTGGGTGCACGTGTGTAATATAATGTAATATGGATGATGTGAGTGCACGTGTGTAATATAATGTAATATGGATGATGTGGGTGCACGTGTGTAATATAATGTAATATGGATGATGTGAGTGCACGTGTGTAATATAATGTAATATGGATGATGTGGGTGCATGTGTGTAATATAATGTAATATGGATGATGTGAGTGTACGTGTGTAATATAATGTAATATGGATGATGTGAGTGCATGTGTGTAATATAATGTAATATGGATGATGTGGGTGCACGTGTGTAATATAATGTAATATGGATGATGTGGGTGCATGTGTGTAATATAATGTAATATGGATGATGTGGGTGCATGTGTGTAATATAATGTAATATGGATGATGTGGGTGCACGTGTGTAATATAATGTAATATGGATGATGTGGGTGCACGTGTGTAATATAATGTAATATGGATGATGTGGGTGCATGTGTGCAATATAATGTAATATGGATGATGTGAGTGCACGTGTGTAATATAATGTAATATGGATGATGTGGGTGCACGTGTGTAATATAATGTAATATGGATGATGTGGGTGCATGTGTGCAATATAATGTAATATGGATGATGTGAGTGCACGTGTGTAATATAATGTAATATGGATGATGTGGGTGCACGTGTGTAATATAATGTAATATGGATGATGTGAGTGCACGTGTGTAATATAATGTAATATGGATGATGTGAGTGCACGTGTGCAATATAATGTAATATGGATGATGTGGGTGCACGTGTGTAATATAATGTAATATGGATGATGTGAGTGCACGTGTGTAATATAATGTAATATGGATGATGTGAGTGCACGTGTGTAATATAATGTAATATGGATGATGTGGGTGCACGTGTGTAATATAATGTAATATGGATGATGTGAGTGCACGTGTGTAATATAATGTAATATGGATGATGTGGGTGCACGTGTGTAATATAATGTAATATGGATGATGTGGGTGCACGTGTGTAATATAATGTAATATGGATGATGTGGGTGCATGTGTGTAACATAATGTAATATGGATGATGTGTGTGCACGTGTGTAATATAATGTAATAGAGATGATGTGGGTGCACGTGTGTAATATAATGTAATATGGATGATGTGTGTGCACGTGTGTAATATAATGTAATATGGATGATGTGGGTGCACGTGTGTAATATAATGTAATATGGATGATGTGGGTGCACGTGTGTAATATAATGTAATATGGATGATGTGGGTGCACGTGTGTAATATAATGTAATATGGATGATGTGGGTGCACGTGTGTAATATAATGTAATATGGATGATGTGGGTGCACGTGTGTAATATAATGTAATATGGATGATGTGAGTGCACGTGTGTAATATAATGTAATATGGATGATGTGGGTGCACGTGTGCAATATAATGTAATATGGATGATGTGGGTGCATGTGTGTAACATAATGTAATATGGATGATGTGAGTGCATGTGTGTAATATAATGTAATATGGATGATGTGGGTGCACGTGTGCAATATAATGTAATATGGATGATGTGGGTGCATGTGTGTAATATAATGTAATAGAGATGATGTGGGTGCACGTGTGTAATATAATGTAATATGGATGATGTGTGTGCACGTGTGTAATATAATGTAATATGGATGATGTGGGTGCACGTGTGTAATATAATGTAATATGGATGATGTGGGTGCACGTGTGTAATATAATGTAATATGGATGATGTGAGTGCACGTGTGTAATATAATGTAATATGGATGATGTGGGTGCATGTGTGTAATATAATGTAATATGGATGATGTGGGTGCACGTGTGTAATATAATGTAATATGGATGATGTGGGTGCACGTGTGTAATATAATGTAATATGGATGATGTGGGTGCATGTGTGTAATATAATGTAATATGGATGATGTGGGTGCACGTGTGCAATATAATGTAATAGAGATGATGTGGGTGCACGTGTGTAATATAATGTAATATGGATGATGTGGGTGCATGTGTGTAACATAATGTAATATGGATGATGTGGGTGCACGTGTGCAATATAATGTAATAGAGATGATGTGGGTGCACGTGTGTAATATAATGTAATATGGATGATGTGAGTGCACGTGTGTAACATAATGTAATATGGATGATGTGGGTGCATGTGTGCCATATAATGTAATATGGATGATGTGGGTGCACGTGTGTAATATAATGTAATATGGATGATGTGGGTGCACGTGTGTAACATAATGTAATATGGATGATGTGGGTGCATGTGTGTAATATAATGTAATATGGATGATGTGGGTGCACGTGTGTAATATAATGTAATAGAGATGATGTGGGTGCATGTGTGTAATATAATGTAATATGGATGATGTGGGTGCACGTGTGTAATATAATGTGATAGAGATGATGTGGGTGCACGTGTGCAATATAATGTAATATGGATGATGTGGGTGCACGTGTGTAATATAATGTAATATGGATGATGTGGGTGCACGTGTGTAATATAATGTAATAGAGATGATGTGGGTGCATGTGTGTAATATAATGTAATACGGATGATGTGGGTGCATGTGTGTAATATAATGTAATATGGATGATGTGGGTGCACGTGTGTAATATAATGTAATAGAGATGATGTGGGTGCACGTGTGTAATATAATGTAATATGGATGATGTGAGTGCACGTGTGTAATATAATGTAATATGGATGATGTGAGTGCACGTGTGTAATATAATGTAATATGGATGATGTGGATGCACGTGTGTAATATAATGTAATATGGATGATGTGGGTGCACGTGTGTAATATAATGTAATATGGATGATGTGGGTGCATGTGTGCCATATAATGTAATATGGATGATGTGGGTGCACGTGTGTAATATAATGTAATATGGATGATGTGAGTGCATGTGTGTAATATAATGTAATATGGATGATGTGGGTGCATGTGTGTAATATAATGTAATATGGATGATGTGAGTGCACGTGTGTAATATAATGTAATATGGATGATGTGGGTGCATGTGTGTAATATAATGTAATATGGATGATGTGGGTGCATGTGTGCCATATAATGTAATATGGATGATGTGGGTGCACGTGTGTAATATAATGTAATATGGATGATGTGGGTGCACGTGTGTAATATAATGTAATATGGATGATGTGAGTGCATGTGTGTAATATAATGTAATATGGATGATGTGAGTGCATGTGTGTAATATAATGTAATATGGATGATGTGGGTGCACGTGTGTAATATAATGTAATATGGATGATGTGGGTGCACGTGTGTAATATAATGTAATATGGATGATGTGGGTGCACGTGTGTAATATAATGTAATATGGATGATGTGGGTGCACGTGTGTAATATAATGTAATATGGATGATGTGGGTGCACGTGTGTAATATAATGTAATATGGATGATGTGGGTGCACGTGTGTAATATAATGTAATATGGATGATGTGGGTGCACGTGTGTAATATAATGTAATATGGATGATGTGGGTGCATGTGTGTAATATAATGTAATATGGATGATGTGGGTGCACGTGTGTAATATAATGTAATATGGATGATGTGGGTGCACGTGTGTAATATAATGTAATATGGATGATGTGAGTGCACGTGTGTAATATAATGTAATATGGATGATGTGGGTGCACGTGTGTAATATAATGTAATATGGATGATGTGGGTGCACGTGTGTAATATAATGTAATATGGATGATGTGGGTGCACGTGTGTAATATAATGTAATATGGATGATGTGGGTGCACGTGTGTAATATAATGTAATATGGATGATGTGGGTGCACGTGTGTAATATAATGTAATATGGATGATGTGGGTGCACGTGTGTAATATAATGTAATATGGATGATGTGGGTGCACGTGTGTAATATAATGTAATATGGATGATGTGGGTGCATGTGTGTAATATAATGTAATATGGATGATGTGGGTGCACGTGTGTAATATAATGTAATATGGATGATGTGGGTGCACGTGTGTAATATAATGTAATATGGATGATGTGAGTGCACGTGTGTAATATAATGTAATATGGATGATGTGGGTGCACGTGTGTAATATAATGTAATATGGATGATGTGGGTGCATGTGTGCCATATAATGTAATATGGATGATGTGGGTGCACGTGTGTAATATAATGTAATATGGATGATGTGAGTGCATGTGTGTAATATAATGTAATATGGATGATGTGTGTGCATGTGTGTAATATAATGTAATATGGATGATGTGGGTGCACGTTTGTAATATAATGTAATAGAGATGTCCGTGGAATCAGTGGAGGTGGTCTTATTATAACGATGGTTTATTCTACGTTTTGTGACATCCGATTATTCTTTATTATTAATTGGATGGAACTATCTATAGGGTTAGATACGGGATATCATCCACATCTACACTCACTGCCACCAATGTGCTATAGACATACAGCAATCGCCTTGTTCTGTGAGGTCGAGAACCTTCGGGTTTGATTTGTATAAGTTTGTCTTCAAATCAAAAGCCAAGGGATGACTTTCATCTGGTACGGACGAGGTCGTGAAGCGTTAGTGTTGGGCTCGGGTCTTATACTCAGACTGTTTCTGTCCTCGTTGGGCTCTAAGGTAAACCTTTGTAATATAGTGGTTAGAAAGAGGAAGATCTCCATCCGGGCCAGACCTTCTCCCACGCAGATACGTTTACCTGAGAAGACAGAACAAACATTCTCAAGAAAAAGTTAAGACATAGGGGTTGTTTGTTTTAGAGAACCCAAACTGTGCCATGTGTTGTATGGTGGCCGTGCTCGGTACTGCAGCTCAATCCTATTCATCTGAATGTGACCGAACCTCAGCATAGTTGTGTGACTAACAGATGAGATGTCACTGGCCTGAGACGTTCAAGTCCCACGACCTCTACAAACAACCGATGGTGGAGATGCTGGACCCCAAAGATGTAATACTAAGGATAGGTCACTCATATAGCCTCCAAAATCCACTTTAACCCTTTCAAGTATGCCTTTAGTCTTCCTAACCCTAGTCTAGATCCACCAGCTAGATCTAAATAAGTGATCCTGAATTTTTTTTTTCATACACCAAACCCCAAAATCATAACCCCAAAGTCCATACCTGCGGAGAACGGCATAAAGGCGTCACTTTTCTTAAAGCGACCCTTCTCATCCAGAAAGTGCCCAGGGTCAAACTCATCCGGGTTCTTGAAATATTTGGGGTCTTTCAGGACAGAGGTCAGGACTGGAATCACCAAAGTGCCCTGAAAGAAAATGTATGAAATATGGAGATTTATCAAAAATATTTCAATGTTCAAGGATATGAAAATTAGTTGACCTCAAGGAGAAATGGAAATCTTATTGGAAGGCGATGACCCTGAAATGTGTGATTTGTTAAATAGTCTAGGTATTAGTTTACTAGGTGAGAGGCCATTGATGTGGATCAGGAGAATACTGTGTCTCCTTGTAGAGACCAACGTATAGGCCTAGGGAGAGGCAACTGTCACATGGGGCAAGCCAACGTCACCCAGGAGAACACAAGTGAACCCAAAGGGATTGAGAGAAGCCACGAGGACAACCCCAAAGAGTTGAGGGGAGGTGAGTTAAGCCATGAGCCACAGCTCTCCTGGGCCTCCACCTAATATACCATGAGGTCTTAAGAGACCCCACAGTATAAGAATTTCACTTCCAATTTATGGGTGATGAAGTCTCAAAGTGTCAGGTTTGTGTCAAAACTATAACTCTTGAAATGTTTGGGTTGAATCTGGTTAGATCTGAACCAGTTTTCTCATCTCTAGTGGCCACTTTGGTTTATCATTGTGTAGCCCCTTCTGGTTGGGTTTGAGCAATTGGAGCTTTTATATCTTCTGTATACGTAGACTGAGGCAGTGGTCAATGTCTCATTGTAGAATAGAAGTGTTCCTCAGATAGGACTGACTTTTCCACTAAACTGCCTATTGACTCAAGCATTTTGTGATGGTTACCAGGAGGACTATACTTGGAGCCATCTCAAAGCAATATTGCATTTGTTATACATGTATGTTATACATATATTTGTATGTTCAAAGCTCAGGTGGTGAAATCTCACCGTGTCTCATGCTTTCCTTAGATAACTGTTAGTCTGGAGGCCATCCTGGATTTCGTGTTTCTTCCTGACCCATTCTCCCGGAAGCTTAACCCTGCCCTACCTCACAGGAAGATGGAGAAACTTAGGGATGACTACACAATGAGGAGGAATGGAAAATGTTTCACTACTGGGGTTGAGCCGATCTTGAGATTTCAGGATTGTTTTTAAAATCCAATTTCTGATCATTTTCCATTCAAACCCGATCCCAATCCCAATTCCGATCCCAATGCAAGTCAATGGGATTTTTTTAATAATCGGAGATCGCATTTTAAAAACTATCCTATTCACTATACAGCATGGAGTCTAAAAATTGAAGGCTTTAATTGTTAGACTCCACGCTGTGTAGTGATTAAAAAAAATCCTCTGGCTACTTAGTCCCCCCTGGTGTCCACTCACCTGCACAGATCGCTGTCCTCGGGGCTTGTGGCTTAGGAGAGTGTGGGCGGATGATGTGACGTTTCCCCTCCCAGTACCCGCTCACACTCTCCTAAGCCACAAGCCCCGCCTTCTTCCTAGGTCTGTAACACTAACCTGGGAGGCGGGGGCAGCGAGGCGAGAAGAGGACCGAAAACAGCGGGGACCGGACCAGCGATCTGTGCAGGTAAGTGTTAGCTACTAGAGATGTTAGCTAGTCTCCCATTAGAATGAATGGACGCAGCCGGCGCGCAGGGGCTGAAGCGGCCAGACGCCAGCACAGGCTGTGTGCCGGCTGCATCCATTCATTCCTATGGGACCTAGCTAACATTGTTATCTTTTCCCACAATTCTTGGCCAGTAGCAAAGCATTATGGGAAATAACCTCCGACCTCGATCCCGCCTAAAAAGATTGCTCAACCCTATTCACTACTGAGATAAGAGTATTATAAGGTTTTAAGGAAGATGTTACGTATCTTTGTAGACTTCTACATTTAAATATTTGAATACTTTATGTGAAGAGCTAAGAGAGTCTGGAAATCCACAATCCTGCACCTTGGGAATGTGATATCCTCTGAAGGTCGTGTCCTTGCCCATAATACTGGGAACTCCTCCAGGAACAATATCCGCAAATCTCTGGATCTCGTGGATCACGGCCTCTGTATAGGGTGATAAGGAAATCAATATGAAATCCATATATGTTAAGGTATATTCATCTGCCCTGTCCCTTTAAGCTAGGAATATAAGTTTCCTTTTTCGAAATACTAAGTTCTCTAAATTGTTGTTCTCTAAAGTTGCCTGTGACCCATGGACCCATTTAGCTGAATCAGAGTAATAAAGTGTCTGGAATAAAATTGATAAGCGGGTGGTTAAAGATGTTTAGGAGTAAATACTGCTGGGCAGTGGGAAAAATATAACATTGAATAAACCTTGATATAACACACGGTTGGGTGACTAATATGCACCGGATCAACCTCATTCAGTAGGAACAGTAGTCAGAATATTCATTTCCATGATAGGGAAATGAATATACATTTATGCATATATTTTATATGTGTATAGATATTCTTTCCACTAACTTAAGCTAGGTCAGCTTGACCCATCGTCCATAATAAAGCAGACTATGTGCAGACATATTGCTGCACCCTATAATAAACCAGATCATAATAAAGTCATAAACTTCTATTAATACAGTTCAGATAAAATTACCAGTAGCGAGTCATTGGGACTTTGCCTTGTCACGTAAATACGATGATTTCAGCTAAATTACTTCATGTGGTGTGATGGGAATTTACCTATTTCCAAAAATTGTCATTGGATATTAAAATTGCTTATTCAGATGTACGCCCACTTCTTTGGGTATAAGAAGAGATGATTTGTTCAATAAAGTATGCTTTTGCTCAGATTCAACTTGTTTCTGTGTCATTGCATCACTGACTCTCCGGAGTGTGACGTAATTTGGAATCCACCCAATATACCTATTAGTCTGACTTAAGGACTTCCTTGTCAAGGGCATCTTACTTCTGTCTTCTATCGATGGACTCCGATCTTTGCCGATTACATTGTCAATCTCCTCGTGGATTTTTGCTGAAATTTACAAAAACAGAAGAAGGGACACATTTCTGTAATTCATCTTACTGTATATTATGTATATAATAATGTATATTGTATATGATGTATATTCTATCTGTATTTATAGTTCCAGGAGAACTCAGTTGAAGATTGTTGGTAAAATACATTTCAGAATAATACAATAATATCCAATGTAAAGGACCATAAAGCGATGGCTGTAGAGTAGTCAGTAAAGGAGGGTAATATAATATTGTAGAGGGATTGGGGGGAGCAGGACGTCTGGGCGTAGTATATTTCCCCAATGTGTCTACAGGTCGGTGACTGCCTGTCCATGAGATAGAAGTATACTTGTGGCTAACATTCGCTTTGCTGTCTTCTATTCCCTACCATTCACCCCTTCAATGGGTCTCCAAGAAGTTCTTCTGGTTACCAGTTCAGAAATAGCTCAAACTACTAATAGAAGTTATACAAGTTGTTGCACTTGATGCAAAGGCGTCTGGATGAGGATTGTGGTGGGGAAGGAGTTTGGCTTCTTATGTGTATATTAAGGTCAGTTTCTTGAGGCGGAGAACATTATTAAAAGATGGACTGGTGATGTTCTTGAACTTCACAGATATTTAGGGTTGGAACAGGCTAGAACTTAACATTTCCGAGGTCCCAGTGCAAAGTCTGTGTGTATAGAGTGCAGAGTGCAATGGACTAGATGTGATATTTAAAGGGTTTTCTAGTCCTGAAGTCAGAGATATGATATGCCTCCGATCACCTGCTCAGTTTCGTGTATATCCTCTTAGTACCTCTGTGGGAGGCGCTATACACTGCTCACATTGTCTTCTGCCTGTTTGCTGCATTTCCTGCGCTCGTTCCCACAAGTATCCGAGTTCTCTCTTCCCGCAGATCTGGAGGGAGATGAAGTTGTGTCCAGACCCTGTCCTGCAAGATCTCCTAGCTCTACCCCATGACACCCTTCACCTACCCACCATCTTAGCACCCTCGTGTCCTATCTCTGTACCATGCAGGTAGTATTCAGCTGGGACTTGTGCTACACAACATTCTCCAGTGCAGCAGGTGGATCTTTACAGACAGTCCCTTAAGCAGCACTTTCGCTGTACAGCTCCTGAACTGTGCCCCAGCCCCTCCTCACACCCACCAAGCTGATTGCAGTCAAAACCTCTGCACAAGTTTAAGGGGAGGGCCTTGTAAATGAAGAGGTGGGATCCATGTGTGTGGCCCCCACCAGCAAAGCCGTCCAGCTGGGAGATGTGCTGCACAATTTACAAAACTGCAATGGTTTTGGAAACCGCAGTGTATGCACTGCACCTATTTTTCAGGGACTCGCTATAATCGCATCCACTTTGCAGGGAGTGTAAAATGCTGCAGAAAAAAAGGTGGTGTTTACACCCCGCGGGGCCCCGGCTGTAAGTGGGCGAATCACTCAGGATGGGCTTGTGCACACTTGTGTATGTGCGGTTACTGTGCATTGCATTTGCAGTGAGTTTTGTTGTGTATTGCATATACAGAAGCTCCCAATGTTTGGACTAGAAGGGACCAGAGACGTCATCAGATGTCACGAGGAGGCCAAGGAGGTGGAGGAAGGTGCGGAGAGTTGATTGCAATATTTTTTACACATCCCTTTGGCCTCCTCCTATTATTCTCTGAAGACGTCCCAGAGTATAATCATTTCACTTCTGGTCCTATCCAAACAAGTTTGGCCCCAAACAAATCTTGGGTAAGAAGTAGGGACTGTCTCATCACTTGGGAGGTACATACGAGACTGCGCTGTGTATTCTTGTATCACTGCTATATTAAGTCCTGAGAGTCATCAAGTCTATGATTTTCCTAAATGGGCAAAACTCTATTGCATCCATTGTCGATCCAGCAAGCCGTGTTTCTTCAGCCTCGTAGCATGGCGTTCACTGGTATGGTTGCACACTTCATGAACCTCATGCAATACCGTATTTTGAGAGTATATGGTGCAAAAGTAAACCCTACAAATGGCTGCTCGCCTTGTTTGGTTGTGAGAATGGTCAAAACAACCCGAAGTGCGCGTAGATAATGATGGGTCAAGTGTCACCAAATGAAGACACAATATTCAATGTGATAATAAAATGTCACAAAATTCAGGATTGGTTTTATTCTTTATATTACTATAGGGTTCGGTACAAAAAAAAAGTCATTTTATTGTTTTTTTCGCTAAGAAGATTAGAGCAGCCATCTTGTTTTCTGAGGTCAAGAACCTTCCGGTTTCAGTTATATGAGAAGTCTGTCTCTGTCTCATAAGCGAGGGATGACTTTCATCTGGTACGGACACGGTCTTGAAGCGTTAGTGTTGGGCTCGGGTCTTATACTCAGATTGTTTCGGTCTTCCGTGGGCTCCAAGGTAAATTTTTGCAATATGGTGGTTAGAAAGAGGAAGATCTCCATCCGGGCCAGACCTTCTCCCATACAGATACGTTTACCTGAGACAATAAAACAAACATACTTAAGAAAAAGTTGAGTTAGGCTAAAGCCCCAGAACCGCAGCATTGACGCCACATGGGGCACCGTATATATACAGAAGTGGTTAATCAGGGATAACAATGCACAACACTTTAACGGTACGAGGGTCTGCAATGTGCTGCATCAGAGACCTGACCTAACAAAGCATTCAAATCTGATCATAGAATATATATGTATTGTGCTACAGTATCTGTCATGGCGTGTGTGGCCTTCACAGATAAGTACGGCACCGTGCCGTGTGTTGTATAGTGGCGGTGATTGGTACTGCAGCTCAATCTCATTGGCTCGTATGTGATATGATGTCATTGACCTCTTCCAACAACCAATGGTGGAGATGCTGGACCCCCAATGATATAATACTGATGACCGAGCCTAAGGATAGGTCACACATATAGCCCAAAAATCCCTTTTCAAGTCATGTTTTTAGTCTTCCTAAACCTAGTCTAGATCCACCAGCTAGATCTAAATTAGTGATCCTGAAAATATTTTTATATACCAAACACCCGAATCCTACTCAAGTTCTGTCCTAGTGTTTTATAGGAAGTAATAATCTCTTACCTGCGGAGAACGGCATAAAGGCATCACTTTTCTTAAAGCAGCCCTTCTCATCCAGAAAGTGTCCAGGGTCAAACTCATCCGGGTTCTTGAAATATTTGGGGTCTTTCAGGACAGAGGTCAGGACTGGGAGAACCATGGTGCCCTGAAAAAAAATGTAGGAAATATGGAGATTTATAAAAATATTTCTGTAAATGTTGAAGGATATGGAAATGAGTTCTCCTCCAGGGGAAATGGAAATCCACCTATCGGAAGGCGATGACCCTGAAATTCCATCTGCGATTTTTAACAATAGTCTAGGTAGTATTTTACTAGGAGAGAGGCCATTGATGTGGATCAGGAGGAGAACTGTGTTTCCTTGTAAAGACCAACCTATAGGCAGAGGGAGATGCAACTGTGACATGGGGCAAGCCAACGTCACCCAGGAGAACACAAGTGAATTGGTGGAAGCCATGAAGAAAACCGAAAAGAGTTGATGGAAGGCGAGTATAACTTTGTATTGTTTCCACACCTTCCCTGGGCCTTCTGAAGAGACCCCAGAGCATAAGAATTCCACTTCCAATTCATGGAACTTCTAACTTTTGAAAAATTTAGGTTGAATCTGGTTAGATCCGAACCAGTTTGCTCATCTCTAGTGACCACTTCGGTTTATCATTGTGTAGCCCCTTCTAGTTGGGTTTGAGCGATTGGAGCTTTTATATCTTCCATGCACCCATATTGCTACCACTAAGGCAATGGGGTTGGGGAGTGACTTCAAATGTCTCAGTGAAGAAGATCAGTGCTCCTCAGATAGAACTGACTTAGATGTATCCACTAAACTTCATCTCAATAAGTGATCCTGATATGGTGACTCAAGCGTTTTGTGATATTTACCATGAGGACAATCGTTGGAGCCAACTCAAGGCAATATTGCATTTATTATGTGTTCAAAGCTCAGGCAGTGGAATTCCAAAACTTGTCGCTGCCACTGGTGGGACTGTATGGAAAAACATCAACAGATACAGAGACCTGGAATGATTGGCCATTCAGGATGGACCTGCCCTTAGAACTTTTATGGACGCCTGTAGTCCATACTGTAGGATCTCTGCCTTTACTGCACATTGTACTTCTGTGCTATAATGTATTACAAGGGTTCCGGAGGTTTGGAAGACGACAATACCGCACCTTAGGAATGTGATATCCCCTGAAGGTCGTGTCCTTGCTGGTGGCATGGGGAACTCCTCCAGGAGTAATATCAGCAAATCTCTGGATCTCGTGGATCACGGCCTCTGTATAGGGCATCTTACTTCTGTCTTCTATCGATGGACTCCGATCTTTGCCTATTACACTGTCAATCTCTTGGTGGAGTTTTACTGAAATTTACAAGAACAGAAGAAGGGACACGTTTCTCTAATTCATCTTACTGTATATTATGTATATTATATCTGTATTCAGAGTTCAGTGAGAACTAAATGATTGACTGCAAATTGTTTGACTGCAGAATAATACAACAATATCCAATCTAAAGGACCATAAAGTGACCCCTATAAAGTAGTCAGCAAAGGAGGGGTTGGGGGAGCAGGGCGTGCGGGCACAATGGCAAATTCATTTCACTGTGGATGAAAGTAAGGTCATGCAACTGGAGCAAGATAAGAAGATTAAAGGGGTTCTCCGGGGAGTCTGTATAAAGGGGCCTATAACAACCTGAAGTTCTATGACATCTGACTGATTTTGCAGTTTTTACTTGTTCCCCCTCTGTAGGTAACATCTGGAGTTTGTAGGTTGAGAGTAGCTGCCATATACTGCAGACAGAGAGTACAGGAGAATCTGCTCTAGAACCGTCTATAAAAGAGGACCCTGCTCTCACCAATGTGGTCCAAAGAAATACTCTTCATTCATATCCATGAATCCAAAACTACGCCTTTCAGGGAAAAGATAAGATAATCCTTTAATATTCCCACAGTGGGTACCCCTTTCAAGCGTAAACCATGGAGGAACTCTACGACTGAGTCTCGTATCTTATTACAGCTTGGTCCCTTCATCAGCTGACACTTTTTCTTTTTTTCTGTGCTCGGTCACCAAACACTATTACGCTACGTGCCACTTGGCCTTTGTTTTTGTATTTGTAGGTTAATATAAAAGATATATATAGAAAAGAACTGCACTGATGTAAGTAAAGCACTTTGGTTGTGATAAAAAGCTTTGATTTAGCATCAGCATCGGTCCTGGTCTGTCCTCCTTCTCTTATCTCCTGCACTGCCTTCCCCCGATGTTACCCCAGAACTCCCTACAAGTCTATCGGAGGAGTAAGATGGATTATTTCACATATTACAAACATAAAACTGGTTGTTACCTTGTATATCTGGATACTTCATGAGTATAAGGAAACTGTATCTCAGGGTCAGGCTTGTGGTCTCTGTTCCCGCAAAGAATAAGTCCAATATCGTCGCCTCCAGGTTTTCCTCGTGAAATTCTGTGTCCGGATTCTTTTTTTCCTGGAAAATAAAACTTTATCAATACCTTGCATGATGCTGATATAACAGAAGGTAAAAATACAATATTATCTTCCCACCCATACAATGACTTATTAGAACTAGAGATGAGCGAACAGTAAAATGTTCGCTATTCGATATTCGTTTCGAGTCGCCCCTCAATATTCAACTACTCAAATTGAATATCGAATCCTAATGGACTAACTAAAATCCTAACTCTATGGGGGGGAAATGCTCGTCTCAGGGGTAGGCAACGTTCAAACAAATTGAACTTACCAAGTCCACGAGTCGGGACTGGATTCTCCAAGAAGTCTTCTCCGTGCAGCGTCCCCGCGGCGTCTTCCGGCTCTTCATTCACTCTGCCAGGCATCGGGCCTGGGCAAAGCTGACTATGCATGCCCGCACTACAAGAAAATGGCTGGTTACAGTCAAAGCGGCCATTTTCTTGTAGCACGGGCATGCGCAGTCGGCTCTGTCTAGGCCCGATGCCTGGCACAGTGAATTCAGGGCCGGAAGACGCCGCGGGGACGCTGCGCGGAGAAGACTTCTAAAGGTAGGAGAAGAACCAGCGTTGATTGGCCGACTGTATAGCATTCGGCCAATCAATGCTGGTTCTGCATCAAATTTTTCCATTCGAACAGCGAGTAGTATTCGATCGAGTACGAGTATTTTGAATACCTACTCGATCGAATACTACTCGTCATCTCTACTTAGAACATATTCTACAGATTGTTACTTGCTATTGACCCCTTCACATGTTCTACCCGTTTCCTACAAACCCACCTCCTCCATCTTCACGAGGAAGCAATCGATGAAGTCTCGGGGACAGTTCTCATCCAGGGTGTCTCGGTGCGACGTCACCCTGTCCTTAACAAACCGTTTTATCTTATCCATAAGTGTGAACATCTTGAGGTGAGGACCCGGAATGTGACGCATGATGTTTGGGAAGATGTTAAGCAGCTATTTTAGGGGAAAAAAAGCCATAGAAAAAGCAAACATTTATTTTTCCGCTAATATCCTATGTGACTACATTAGATACTTCGATATTTCAGTGACTTTTGTTATTGCCCTCACGATTGTTGGCTAAGCTACCAAGCATATATTGGTTAGACGTCGGGGACAGATGGAGGAAACTATAACTGGAGGATCAGACTACACCAGGTTTGTTTGTAGTCTTTAACCATGGAGATACATTGCTAAAGTCAACGGTGGTAAATAATGATGAGCAAACCGGTTTGTAATAAGCTGGGATCATTGAGAATTTCCAACGAGCCCAAAATTTTGTGTGTTTTGTTGCCCATAAATACGTCAAAGTTGGGGACCAGTCAAGGTGTCTGAAAATAAAAAAAACCCTCAACTTTGCTGAGCCTCGCCATTCCATCCTCCAGCAGTCCAGTCTCTTTCCCAGCAATCTGCTAGGTCTTGTGGTCTCCAGATCTCTGAGGCCTCTAATTTGGCCTCAATGACCCTGTGGGGGGATGCCAAGCACATCACAGTTTGATCTTACAGTATCTTCCTATATGCTGTATAGTCAAAGTGTAATCCACATGACCTGGGGGCCAGGAAACATGGCGGCCAGCCTGAGAACAACAAACAAGACCAAACAAGTTCATTCTCAAACCAAATTTCTTGCCAAACATCCAAAATTTTTGCAAAACAAATCTGGAGAGCTTTGACCACCATTGGTAGCGAATGGTGGTAAATCCATGAGAATGACATCGCCCCCATAGACATGATAGAGATTCTACAATATTTACCTGCCCTAAACGGCTGTTGAACAGCTCAGAAAGATTGTGAAAATGTAACATGACAGTCAGGAATTTCTGGTCTTCGTAGTCAAATCTATCGCCAAACACAACGGAGCAGATGACGTTGGACACAGCGAGTCTCAGCATGTCTTCTGGGTTAATAGGACTCTCTGTAAATATTAAGAGATGGTCGGTCATTACTGTAATGGGGGTCTCCAGGACTAAGAGATCGATGATCTTTGTTTAGGATATTAGGTAGTATGGAATCAAGCGCCTGGTACCCCTGCAGATCAGCTGGTTACAGAGACGGCCACATTTGGATGAACGTTGCAGCTTCTTCATACAAACACTGTTCATCAGACTGAAGTTCTTTGGCTCAAAAGATAAAACTGATTCTGAGGGCCTACAATCCATCATCCCCTAGGAAACACACCCTAGTAGTTTCTAAATTCATTTAGTTTTTGCTGGGCCTCAACAGTCCATTATTGAGTTCAAGAGCCTGGGCCCACTGGTGGATCTTCTGGCCGTCTAGTGGCCCCGTCCCACACATTACACAGCAACTCTGCTTATCACTGCCCTCTTCTATTGGATGGGACTGTGATGCAATCCAGCCATGTGACCAATGAACGTGACCTTACATGGCCTGTGATTTGAACGTGGCGCTCACTAAAGCAGCCATGGCTCAATGGAGAGTCTGCCGGCTTGGCCATACTTAGAACTTCCATATGAGTAGTTGGAGAGACTCACACGTACATGGCCACTGTCTATTCACTGTGGTTGTGGATGGGACCCTGTTCTTGAGATAGATGGAGGTCAAAGAGGTGGACGCTCATCTATTATCTATTCCTTTACGTCTGCACACATGGATATGGATCCACAGCAAATATGACAAGTATTTTGGACCTCCACCCACCTTTCTCCTTCATAAATTTCTCAGCGAGACATCGGGCTTCTTCCTGGATTCTTTCTTCAATGCTTCTCTTTCCCATTCCAAAACTTCTCAAAGTTGTCAGAGAAAACCGCCGAATGATTTTCCACCTCTCTCCGTTGCTCGCAATGACCCCTGTAAATTTACCCAACTTTAGAATTAGCCCAAAAAAAGACAAATAGTTTGTAACAAAGTATTTAAGAAATAAGATTCCAAGAATTCACCAAGGTAAGATAAGGTAAGATAAGGTAAGATAAGACTGTGTGGTCTCACCACTCAACTGTGACAGACAGGTAACAGCAGACGCCAGGGAGTTTTTTTGTCTTTTTTTTTTATTGTTAAGCACTGTTGACCTGAACTCAAATATTTTGGGTCCATCACACATGAATCACTATTATATAGGGTTGAGCAATCGGGATCGGAAAAGATCGGATTCCGATCGTCGATCGAGTAAATTTCATGATTGCGATCGGAATTCCGATCCCAATCTTTTTAGACAAGATCGAGGTCAGAGGTTATTTCCCACAATGCTTTGCTACTGGCCAACAATGTTAGGTAGGTCCTATAGGAATGAATAGATGCCACCGACACACAGCCTGTGCCGGCATCCGGCCGCTTAACCCCCTGCGCACTGGCTGCGTCCATTCATTCTAATGGGAGACTAGCTAACATCTCTAGTAGCTAACACTTACCTGCACAGAAGCGCTGCCGCTGGTTCGGTCCCCACTGTTCACGCTGTTCTTCTTGCCTCGCCACCCCCGCCTCCCAGGTTAGTGTTACAGACCTATGAAGAAGGCGGGGCTTGTGGCTTAGGAGAGTGTGAGCGGGTACTGGGAGGGGAGCACTCACATCACCCGCCCACACTCTCCTAAGCCGAGGACAGCGGGGATCGGAGCAGCGATCTGTGCAGGTAAGTGGACACCGGGGGGACTAAGTAGCCAGAGGATTTTACTACACAGCGTGGAGCCTAACAATTAAAGCGTTACATTTTTAGACTCCATGCTGTGAGTGAATAGGATCATTTTTAAAAATCCGATCTTCGATTATTAAAAAAATCCCATTGACTTGCATTGGGATCGGGATTGGGGTTGAATGGAAAATGATCGGAAATTCGGACTTTAAAAACGATCCTGAAATCTCAAGATCAGCTCAACCCTAATATTATACTTTCTTTAGACTCCAGAGTATAGAAAGTGGAGGCCCAGGGGTGGTGTGGAAACTCCAAAAATACCCCACTTCTCTCACCGTTCCTGGGCTCCCATGTCTGGTGTTTCCTTAGGATATGTTCACACAGAGTTTTTTGCAGGTGGATTTTGATGTGAAATCCACCTCAAAATCCGCCTGCAAAAATGGCTCCCAGTGACTTCCATGGAAGCCGCTCACTTTTTTTTCTGCTAGCTAGTAGCGGAAAAAACAAACAAATGACCTATCTTGCCACGAGTTATGCGCGCGGCGTCCGCGGCTGGAGACATGCTCCTGTGTAGGCCCTTTTATCCTAGGCCTAATCAGGAGCGGTATGTCGTGACGGAAAGCCGATGCTGCAATGGATTGTCAGGGGTCGGGATCTCATACAAACCTATATATAGTAGAGACACTGATGCTCCATTATCCTTACCAAACTCCTTAGAAAGAATCTCCCCGGTTCCTATTTCTCCTCTATCACTAAACGCATCACTGCGATCCACCAGCGCCTCCTTCACCGCATCGTACCCGGTCAGTATTACCATGGGATAGTTTGCTATGTAGAGGGTATAGACCGGTCCGTACGTCTTACCAAACTATAGAGATAGAGAATACATTATATAGCAGCGTATGTAACACTGCGGCCATTGTCATTCCTAGAGAGGAGGATCCTGTACATGAGAATCCCATAAAATAAGATAATCCTTTAATAGTCCCACCACGGGGAAATCCAGTGTGTTACAACAGCCTGGATATATAATACAATACTGATATATATACAATAATGATACAAAATACAAATACAGAAGCTCCCGGTAGAGACAGTGACAGTAGGTGCAGATAAAAAGATAAAAGAAAGCAGATAGTAGGAGCAGATCACAACTTCAGGATCATTTAGTTCTCAGTGCGGAGTGATCTTCGCTCGGCCTGATGTAGATTATACAGCTTGACCGCGGTTGGGAGGAAAGATCTCCGATAGCTCCTTCTCACACTTGGGGTGAAGCAGACGGTCACTGACAATACTGCCCGGTGCTATCACGGTCTCATACATGGGGTGGGAGTTGTTCTCCAGCATGGACCTCACCATGGACAGTATCTTTCTGTCACCCACCACCTGTACTGGGTCCAAGGGGCTCCCCAGGACAGAGCCGGCCCTTCTAACCAGCCTGTCAAGTCTATTTCTGTCCCTGACTGGTATACTGCTCCCCAGCAGGCCACTCTGAAGAAGATGGCTGATTCTACCACAGGGCCCGCTGTGGCCCTTTCTGTGCAGCACATCCAGGTGATCGGCCCAGTCCAGCTTATTATTGGGGAGCGCACCCAGGTACTTATAGGTCTGGACTATCTTAATACTCATGCCCTGGATGTCCACCGGATTCAGGGGAACTTCTCCACTTACTAAAGTCCACCATCATCTCCTTGGTCTTCCCAGCCTTGATCCTATAGTGGTTCCACTGCCACCAGTCCACAAAGTCCTGATTTAAGTCTCTGTATTCCCTGTCGTCTCAGTCTGTGATAAGGTTACTATTGCAGGATCATCGGAGGACTTCTGTAAGTATTCGGACAGGATGAGGGACAGGACAATCCTGCACAGAATGCTGATACTTTATCAGAAGATTTACAGCCATTACAGCTATTAGTCTCTCCGGAGCCTGAAACTTTAGAAAGATTTTGGTCAAGTCCAGTTTGATCCAAATCATCCAACATGTTAGGTCAGTATATCACTGTATGGGGGCCAAAACAAGGAGAAAGTATACTGTTAGGGGCCAAAAAAGAAGAGAACAATGTAATGTGGGGCCCCAAAGAAGAAAGCGGAAAAAGTCAATATACGGTGTGGAAGCCACTAATGGGGGTAATATAGTGTGGGAGCAAGTAATTGGGGTAATACAGTGTGGGAGCAAGTAATGGGGGTAATACAGTGTGGAAGCCACTAATGGGGGTAATATAGTGTGGGAGCAAGTAATGGGGGTAATACAGTGTGGGAGCAAGTAATGGGGGTAATACAGTGTGGGAGCAAGTAATGGGGGTAATACAGTGTGGGAGCCAGTAATGGGGGTAATACAGTGTGGGAGCAAGTAATGGGGGTAATACAGTGTGGGAGCCAGTAATGGGGGTAATACAGTGTGGGAGCAAGTAATGGGGGTAATACAGTGTGGGAGCCAGTAATGGGGGTAATACAGTGTGGGAGCAAGTAATGGGGGTAATACAGTGTGGGAGCCAGTAATGGGGGTAATACAGTGTGGGAGCCAGTAATGGGGGTAATACAGTGTGGGAGCAAGTAATGGGGGTAATACAGTGTGGGAGCCAGTAATGGGGGTAATACAGTGTGGGAGCCAGTAATGGGGGTAATACAGTGTGGGAGCAAGTAATGGGGGTAATACAGTGTGGGAGCCAGTAATGGGGGTAATACAGTCGGGAGCAAGTAATGGGGGTAATACAGTGTGGGAGCCAGTAATGGGGGTAATACAGTGTGGGAGCCAGTAATGGGGGTAATACAGTGTGGGAGCCAGTAATGGGGGTAATACAGTGTGGGAGCAAGTAATGGGGGTAATACAGTGTGGGAGCAAGTAATGGGGGTAATACAGTGTGGGAGCCAGTAATGGGGGTAATACAGTGTGGGAGCAAGTAATGGGGGTAATACAGTGTGGGAGCCAGTAATGGGGGTAATACAGTGTGGGAGCAAGTAATGGGGGTAATACAGTGTGGGAGCCAGTAATGGGGGTAATACAGTGTGGGAGCCAGTAATGGGGGTAATACAGTGTGGGAGCCAGTAATGGGGGTAATACAGTGTGGGAGCCAGTAATGGGGGTAATACAGTGTGGGAGCAAGTAATGGGGGTAATACAGTGTGGGAGCCAGTAATGGGGGTAATACAGTGTGGGAGCCAGTAATGGGGGTAATACAGTGTGGGAGCCAGTAATGGGGGTAATACAGTGTGGGAGCCAGTAATGGGGGTAATACAGTGTGGGAGCCAGTAATGGGGGTAATACAGTGTGGGAGCCAGTAATGGGGGTAATACAGTGTGGGAGAAAGTAATGGGGGTAATACAGTGTGGGAGCAAGTAATGGGGGTAATACAGTGTGGGAGCCAGTAATGGGGGTAATACAGTGTGGGAGAAAGTAATGGGGGTAATACAGTGTGGGAGCAAGTAATGGGGGTAATACAGTGTGGGAGCCAGTAATGGGGGTAATACAGTGTGGGAGCCAGTAATGGGGGTAATACAGTGTGGGAGCCAGTAATGGGGGTAATACAGTGTGGGAGCAAGTAATGGGGGTAATACAGTGTGGGAGCCAGTAATGGGGGTAATACAGTGTGGGAGCCAGTAATGGGGGTAATACAGTGTGGGAGCCAGTAATGGGGGTAATACAGTGTGGGAGCCAGTAATGGGGGTAATACAGTGTGGGAGCCAGTAATGGGGGTAATACAGTGTGGGAGCAAGTAATGGGGGTAATACAGTGTGGGAGCCAGTAATGGGGGTAATACAGTGTGGGAGCCAGTAATGGGGGTAATACAGTGTGGGAGCAAGTAATGGGGGTAATACAGTGTGGGAGCCAGTAATGGGGGTAATACAGTGTGGGAGCCAGTAATGGGGGTAATACAGTGTGGGAGCCAGTAATGGGGGTAATACAGTGTGGGAGCCAGTAATGGGGGTAATACAGTGTGGGAGCAAGTAATGGGGGTAATACAGTGTGGGAGCCAGTAATGGGGGTAATACAGTGTGGGAGCCAGTAATGGGGGTAATACAGTGTGGGAGCAAGTAGGGGGTGTTATATTGTGTCGGCCAAATAGGGGCAGTTTTCTGATCTGTCATTGGGAGGTGTGGCCTACAATATTAATTAGCAGTGCCACATCATGCCGATAAGATAAGATAAACCTTTTTATTTTAATCCAACAAATCAACCAAAGATTGCCGGATTGGGTATTTTTTGGGGAATTTTCTCGCCTCAGGCAGCAGAGAGAATAGGTTCTCTCTTGTATGTGACTGGTGTCCTAAGAAGAGTAGTAAATAGATCAGTGGACAGGACTTACCTGAACTAAACACCGAGGCAGTTCTGAGTTGTTGATCTGCAGCATATTCCCCAGGCCGGGTAGAGGGGTAGGTCCTGGGGGCAGGTTCCTATGTTTGACCCTTCCCCACCATTTAATGAGGTATATGAGTAGAGCGACTCCAGTAGCCAGGAGAAGAGTTGATCCAATATTCAGAGCCATCCTGAGACTACAGCGCTGTGTGTACTGTGTCCTGGTCCCGGTGACTGCAGCACTGTGTGCACTGTATCCTGCTGTATATATATATATATATGACCAGGACAAGGGCGAGCTGCCAGGATACAGTCACTGCCAACAGGCTGGGTGTGTATAGAGGGCAGAGTGCAATGGACTAGATGTGATATTTAAAGGGGTTTTCTAGTCCTGAAGTCAGAGATATAATATGCCCCCGATCACCTGCTCAGTTTCGTGTATACCCTCCTAGTACCTCTGCGGGAGGGGTTATACATTATTGACACCTGGCTCTACCTGTCTTCTGCATTTCCTGCGCTCGTTCCCACAAGTATCCGAGTTCTCTCTTCCCGCAGATCTGGAGGGAGATGAAGTTGTGTCCAGACCCTGTCCTGCAAGATCTCCTAGCTCTACCCCATGACACCCTTCACCTACCCACGGCCATCTTAGCACCCTCGTGTCCTATCTCTGCACCATGCAGGTAGTATTCAGCAGTCAGCTGGGACTTGTGCTACACAACATTCTCCAGTGCAGCAGGTAGATGGATCTTTACAGACAGTCCCTTAAGCAGCAGAATAGTTGTACAGTTCCTGAACTGTGCCCCAGCCCCTCCTCACACCAGCCAAGAACCTCCTGCATCCGCACAAGTTGGGGGAATGGGAAACAGAGGAGGAGGGATCCATGTGTGGCCCCCACCAGCAGAGCCGCCCAGCTGCACAAACTTCCTGACCGCTCTATTGTGACCATTGTGTCATCAGTGCCTCGGGTACAGCTGATGGGTGCACAGTTTTAGGAAAGCATGTCATTTGGTGAAGTCACCCCCCTCACACAAAGTTGGCAACTTGCATTCAGTCCTCGCTTAGGCTTGTATACACTTGTGCATGTGCAGTTATTATACATTCACTGCCTTTGTAGGGTGTATTGTCAACTTTTTAGAATGTCTAAAATTGCAGTTTTATTTACATACAAAGGAGGGGAAAAATGCTCTGCCTGTGACTCGAGAACTGAGACTAAAGCCCAGAAAATTAAGCCACACCCCCAAAGCACTTCCCACTTATTTGCATATGAATAAACCATCCCTTTACTTGGGGCTTCAAGGCTAAATAACACAGGTATATTTGGAAACTATATTTGGATTTCCAGTAACAATCCAAAGGTCAATATAAATTTGTTATTTATTTTGCTTCCTTATATAGCGCCATCATATTCCAATTGTTTTGGTCATTGTCCCTTATAGGGCTCACATCTGCACATCTGCATTCCCTATCATTACGTAGTAAAATGCAGGACCTGCTACTGGCAGAAAAAAATATAATCTGCAAATCCTGGATATTGTGTTGGATGAAGGACAATTTTCCACTGGTGAAATACAGGCCGTGTTTGTGGAAATAGTATTGGTACAAATCCTGCAGTGTCATCCACAAAATGAAGTCAAATCAGAACCCACAAAACCTTACAAGACAGAGCAGAACCAGGAGGATAAATCAGGAGACAAGTGAATCTCCAGTTGGAAGCCAAAGGTCAGTTCCGAGAGGTAACGTCAAAAGCAAAATCAGACAATTGGACTTCCAGGAACAAACAAGCTAAACACCCTCCTACTTTCTAAGTAACATTATTAATAAAAAAATGTATAATTACTCAGATCCCTGGGGCGGTCCTAGGGACATTCTCTGATATTCCAGAGATGATCCGTTTCCCCATTTCCGGAAACAGATCATCACTACTACTCCCCCCCATCCACTTCACTCAAACATACCCATGCACAGCTTCTTCCATCAAAACAAGTCCTCCTCCTGTACTGGCAGGGCACACGCTCTTCTCCTAGCATTGTGCATGCACTGGTGCCAGTGAATCACCTCTATTGTGTGTCTACGCATGCGCAGTAGAGGTGACGCATCGGTGGGAAAGGAGCGCACATAGTACAGGAGGAGAAGAGGCCGTATCACAGGAAGAAGAGTAAGTATGTAATATGGATCGGGGGTTGGGCTGAATTGGTAGGGTAGGACATATAGGATAACTAAGATAGGAAGAATAGCTAGACAGGGAGGGGTGTAATGGAGGGGGGAGAGGGGTTAGGAAGTTACATAGCAGGAAGCAGAAAGATGTAAACAGAAGTAGGAGACACTAGGGGCCCCCCATAGACACCCATAAATCACTCAAAACACACTTATTAACCCATTAATAGCACCAGTACACATTTTGTAAAAAATATTTTTTGCCCGGAAAACCCCTTTAAGATATATTCAGCACTGTCCCTTATAAGGCTCACAATCTAAATTCCATATCAGTATGTCTTCTGAGTGTGCCGTAAACTGTGCCGCCCAATATATAGAGCAGCCAGGCACAAACAATCAGAATATGGAAGCCACACTAGGTACAAGCAAATAGCAGGCAGCTGGATGAGGGGGAAGAGGCGTTAAATATCCCTCCTCGGCTGGGAGAAGCCCCGGAAAACTCTGAACACTGCGGAAACTTCACTGGTCGGGACAGTCACCTTAAAGCAACAGCAGATAAAATGAGATTCTTGACAATAACAACAAACAATAGTAAGTACTAGAGATGAGCGAACAGTGAAATATTCGAGATTCGATATTCGTTTCGAGTAGAGCCTCAATATTAGACTACTCGATCAAATATCGAATCCCATTATAGTCTATGGGGAAAATGCTCGTTTCAGGGGAAACCACTATTCACTAAAGGAGAGTCACCAAGTCCACGAGTAGCAGGAGGAGAGTGTTTAGGAGGAGCGCTGTGCAATTAGAGTGCACGGACCCCATAATAGTCTATGGGAAACAATGCTCGTTTCAGGGGAAACCACTATTCCACCAAGTCCACGAGTAGCAGGAGGAGAGTGTTTAGGAGGAGCGCTGTGCAGTTGAGGAGTGTTTAGGAGGAGTGCTGTGCAGTTGAGGAGTGTTTAGGAGGAGTGCTGTGCAGTTGAGGAGTGTTTAGGAGGAGCGCTGTGCAGTTGAGGAGTGTTTAGGAGGAGTGCTGTGCAGTTGAGGAGTGTTTAGGAGGAGCGCTGTGCAGTTGAGGAGTGTTTAGGAGGAGCGCTGTGCAGTTGAGGAGTGTTTAGGAGGAGCGCTGTGCAGTTGAGGAGTGTTTAGGAGGAGTGCTGTGCAGTTGAGGAGTGTTTAGGAGGAGCGCTGTGCAGTTGAGGAGTGTTTAGGAGGAGCGCTGTGCAGTTGAGGAGTGTTTAGGAGGAGCGCTGTGCAGTTGAGGAGTGTTTAGGAGGAGCGCTGTGCAGTTGAGGAGTGTTTAGGAGGAGCGCTGTGCAGTTGAGGAGTGTTTAGGAGGAGCGCTGTGCAGTTGAGGAGTGTTTAGGAGGAGCGCTGTGCAGTTGAGGAGTGTTTAGGAGGAGTGCTGTGCAGTTGAGGAGTGTTTAGGAGGAGTGCTGTGCAGTTGAGGAGTGTTTAGGAGGAGCGCTGTGCAGTTGAGGAGTGTTTAGGAGGAGTGCTGTGCAGTTGAGGAGTGTTTAGGAGGAGCGCTGTGCAGTTAAAGCGCACAGACTCCATAGAATATAACGGGTCTGTGTGCTTGCCGCGAACTGCCCGCATAAATCATTTGTGCAGGCAGTGCGCTGCAAGCACACAGAGCCCATTATATGCTATGGGGTCCCTGTGCTTAATTGTCCAGTGCTTGCAGTTGCGCTGATATTCTGTTTGGGGGGGGGGGGTCCTCCTGTGGACTCCTTCCGGACGGGAGGCAAGCGCTAATGTGAACCGGCCCTTACTCGTCCTGCAGAACCAGCATTGATTGACCAAATGGTATACACTGTATAGCATGCGGCCAATCTACGCTGGTTCTGCAGCAGGCTCGTCCTTGCTAGTCGGGAGAGCTGGCAGCTTGCGGTTATGAACGAGCTGACTTTTTCTCATAGGAATGCATTGACCAGCGTTGATTGGCCGAATGCTGTACACTGTATAGCATTCAGCCAGTGTACAGAATGCTTTTATTCCTCCAAATCTAACAGCGATGTTCCAAATTTTCAAGAAAAATTTGCAAACCCATTTTTTTAGGGAACAATTTAGTTCTGAGGGGACATTTCAAGGCCTGTAGAATAGAAATACCCCATAAATAATCCATATACTGACCATAAACAACCAAAACAGCGTTGAGGAAGTTTATTAAAACTTTTGGCATGTAACCAAAATGGAGGTGACATTTCATTTATTTTTCAATAATACTGTTAGACCTAAAATTTACACATTTAAAAGCCAGAAACAAGAAAATGCCAGAAAATGTCTCTGTAATTCGGTAATATCCACCGTAAGGACGGAGACCTCTGTTCAGGCGCACGGCCCGGAGTACGGGGGAGGAGCACTAATGGGTTGTTTGAGGGCAGATTTTTGCTTTGTTTTTGGATTGTTTTCAGGCGCCCTGATATATTTACGGAGTCCGTGAGGAACCAAAACGGTGGACAATGAGGGCTTCTTGCAGAGCATTATGGGTGAGCCTGCCCGGTCTCTGAGGTCGTGCGATCCCTTTCTCGATCCCTTTATCCTGCATTTTGTTCCATTTTAATATTTTTATTCTGCTCAATAAATTTCCTGATTGTTCTATCAACGTAAACCAGATCAAATGGTAAAAGGATGTGACACGTGAAAAACAGGCCGGCGGTGAAAAACAATGAAGAAGTCTATGAATCCTTGTGGAAACAAGTCTTTGTATTGTTTTACTTTTACAATCAAGATCCTCCAAATATTAGAGCAGATGTCTTGTCTTGGGAGGTCGAGAACCTTCAGGTTTTATTGGTCTGAGAAGTTTGTCTCCAACTCAAAGCCGAGGGATGACTTTCATCTGGTACGGACGAGGTCGTGAAGCGTTAGTGTTGGGCTCAGGGCCGATACTCAGATTGTTCCTGTCTTCGGTGGGCTCCAAGGTAAACCTTTGCAATATAGTGGTTAGAAAGAGGAAAAGCTCCATCCGGGCCAGACCTTCTCCCACGCAGATACGTTTACCTGAGAAGACAGAACAAACATACTCAAGAAAAAGTTGAAGTAAACGTCAAAGGCTCGTCAGGTTTAGAAACTCATTTTAAATGTATGATTAGGATTTTCCAAGTCAAAAGAGGAGACGGACCCCTGTTCATAGCTGAAGCTGAAAAATTGTTGCAGTGGATGCAAAAAATCTCAAAGTCCAGTCTAACCAGCTAACTTTGTTGAATAAGGTTCCCTTGGGTGCAATCTGTCACATAATGGTGGTGAACTTTCATGTGTTTTGAAACGAATGATCCCCTAGATGAATCTTAAGGGTTCGCCAATCACTAGCACAGTCTTGTGCGCCACGACTTAGAAACCGTCATGGCGTTATAATGAATATGTCAGGCCCACACCGCCCCCCATCATGCTCTACTAACGTCTGCACAATGTGGCAAGCAATGAACAGTATGATAGTTGTGGCTTGAATGATAGTGGTGGTGCACGTTGTCACCAGAAAAGGTCTTTCACCAAATATGCACCACAATACTATCCCTCTACGCCAAAAAAGTGGGAGGGATTGATACCCCCCCCCCCCCCCCTTGTGTGTATTTAAAGATAAAGCAATACAATGAATGATCTTATAAGTCATGTTTTCGGTCTTCCTAAATCTAGCCGAGATCCACCAACCATATCAAAAGAAGAGTCGCTCAACCTATATTCAGATACCAAATCCCAGGTTTCCTTGGAGCAAAACATCAGTCATACTTTAATAATCCCTTACCTATGGAGAATGGCATAAAGGCATCACTTTTCTTAAAGCAACCATTTTCATCAAGAAAGTGTCCGGGATCAAAATCATCTGGAGTCCTGAAATGTTGGGGGTCTTTCATGACGGAGGTCAAGACTGGAAATACCAAAGTGCCCTGAAAGGAGATGAATAAAATGCAGAGATGTAAAAGTGTCACTAAACAGGGTCTGGGTAATGTCGGAGGAGTCTGTCACACACAGATGCATGTGACGTGGGGCGCGAGGGTGGCTCTCAGGGGTTAATTTACTCCACTCACTCAATCTTACACTCAGCATTCACTCAGGCTGCAAATTGACCGTGAATCACTCCTCAACGCAGTCCACGCACCCTAAGTGCACGATGCCACCACTTTGGGCTCAGCAGAAACCTGACACACATAAGAACAAGCAAACAGTTTTAAAAATAAAAGGAGAAAAGACTGAAGAACCTTACACTTGGAGTTATTTTGTTTCCAGGAAGCTTGGAGGAGAAGTATGGCCACTACATCACAAGATTTGCATGTCATTTACGGTCTTTTGTAATGTGAAGCTCCAGGCTTAGTCACCAGTCAGTCCACAGTCTAGTACAAACAGTGCCACTGGTCAGTCCACAGTTTAACACATACAATCTAGAGCAGGGGTGCCCAATAAGTCGATCGCGATCTACTGGTCGATCACAAAGAACGTATGGGTCGATCGTGGGATGCAGCCAGGGATCCCCGGTGTCTGCTTGTTCACAGTGCAGGCTGAGAGTCGACTCTCAGCCTGCGCTGTGAACAAGCACTCCGGACACCTGCAGGCCGGACAGCAGCAGCTCCGGGGAATCACGCGCTCCCTGCTCTTAGGGATGGAGGGAGCCGGGGTGCTGCTTGTTCACAGCGCAGGCTGAGAGTCCTCTCCGGACACTGGCAGGCGGGGCTGCCGCAGCTCCAGCCTGCCAGTGTCCAGAGATAACTCTCAGCCTGCGCTGTGAACAAGCAGACACCGGGGATCCCTGGGCGGCCACAGAATGCCGCTGTCTCCTGCTGTCACGCTCCGCCTGACCCCACCCACATGCCCGGCCCCACCCACAGACATGCCCTGCTCCGCCCACAGGCCCGCCCCCAAAAGAAGTGGGTAGTAGATCTTTTGCCTTGGTCAGTTTATAAAGTAGCTCACATGCTGAAAAAGTGTGAGCACCCCTGATCTAGAGCAAATGCTCCAGTTGGTCAGTCCACTGTCTAGACTAAACTCTACCAATGGTCACTCCATAGCTAAAGAGGTTGTCCAGGCTAAAATATTATTTTTTAATGAGGCCAGAGGAGGTCTAGGCTGTAGCATGAAAACAATTCAGATTTTTGCTACCCATGATAAAAATTTGAGTAAAATGCAATCAAAGCAATAACTATTCCCAATATGGTAGAGCCTAAAAATGACACCGGGCTCGGCCAAAAATAACGCCCTATACATCCGCGAATATGGAAATAGAAATATTTTGGACTTTTTTCTTAAGGGGTTAAAATGTAAATAAAACTATATAGATTTGGTGTCCCCGGAATCGCAACGAAACCTAGAATACAGACTGGAGAGAGAAGAAGATAAGTGGTCACCTTGACTTCCATACTGAAATGTAAGACTATATGGGAAGATATAAAGGAATGACACGATAGAGAAGACGACAATACCGCACCTTAGGAATGTGATAACCTCTGAAGGTCGTGTCCTTGCTGGCGGCGTGGGGCAATCCCGCAGGGAAGATATCGGCAAATCTCTGGATCTCGTGGATCACGGCCTCGGTATACGGCATCTTACTCTTGTCTTCTATGGATGGGCTCCGATCTCTGCCTATTACATTGTCAATCTCCTCGTGGATTTTTGCTGAAATTTACATAAACAGAATAAAGTGTGTATTGTTGTAAATTATAATTGTATTCGTAGTGTAATTACAATGAGATTATTAATTGGAAGCCTTGACATAGTAAT
>NC_134275.1:89626797-89630808 GCF_031893055.1 Leptodactylus fuscus
TTAGGGTTAGGGTTAGGGTTAGGGTTAGGGTTAGGGTTAGGGTTAGGGTTAGGGTTAGGGTTAGGGTTAGGGTTAGGGTTAGGGTTAGGGTTAGGGTTAGGGTTAGGGTTAGGGTTAGGGTTAGGGTTAGGGTTAGGGTTAGGGTTAGGGTTAGGGTTAGGGTTAGGGTTAGGGTTAGGGTTAGGGTTAGGGTTAGGGTTAGGGTTAGGGTTAGGGTTAGGGTTAGGGTTAGGGTTAGGGTTAGGGTTAGGGTTAGGGTTAGGGTTAGGGTTAGGGTTAGGGTTAGGGTTAGGGTTAGGGTTAGGGTTAGGGTTAGGGTTAGGGTTAGGGTTAGGGTTAGGGTTAGGGTTAGGGTTAGGGTTAGGGTTAGGGTTAGGGTTAGGGTTAGGGTTAGGGTTAGGGTTAGGGTTAGGGTTAGGGTTAGGGTTAGGGTTAGGGTTAGGGTTAGGGTTAGGGTTAGGGTTAGGGTTAGGGTTAGGGTTAGGGTTAGGGTTAGGGTTAGGGTTAGGGTTAGGGTTAGGGTTAGGGTTAGGGTTAGGGTTAGGGTTAGGGTTAGGGTTAGGGTTAGGGTTAGGGTTAGGGTTAGGGTTAGGGTTAGGGTTAGGGTTAGGGTTAGGGTTAGGGTTAGGGTTAGGGTTAGGGTTAGGGTTAGGGTTAGGGTTAGGGTTAGGGTTAGGGTTAGGGTTAGGGTTAGGGTTAGGGTTAGGGTTAGGGTTAGGGTTAGGGTTAGGGTTAGGGTTAGGGTTAGGGTTAGGGTTAGGGTTAGGGTTAGGGTTAGGGTTAGGGTTAGGGTTAGGGTTAGGGTTAGGGTTAGGGTTAGGGTTAGGGTTAGGGTTAGGGTTAGGGTTAGGGTTAGGGTTAGGGTTAGGGTTAGGGTTAGGGTTAGGGTTAGGGTTAGGGTTAGGGTTAGGGTTAGGGTTAGGGTTAGGGTTAGGGTTAGGGTTAGGGTTAGGGTTAGGGTTAGGGTTAGGGTTAGGGTTAGGGTTAGGGTTAGGGTTAGGGTTAGGGTTAGGGTTAGGGTTAGGGTTAGGGTTAGGGTTAGGGTTAGGGTTAGGGTTAGGGTTAGGGTTAGGGTTAGGGTTAGGGTTAGGGTTAGGGTTAGGGTTAGGGTTAGGGTTAGGGTTAGGGTTAGGGTTAGGGTTAGGGTTAGGGTTAGGGTTAGGGTTAGGGTTAGGGTTAGGGTTAGGGTTAGGGTTAGGGTTAGGGTTAGGGTTAGGGTTAGGGTTAGGGTTAGGGTTAGGGTTAGGGTTAGGGTTAGGGTTAGGGTTAGGGTTAGGGTTAGGGTTAGGGTTAGGGTTAGGGTTAGGGTTAGGGTTAGGGTTAGGGTTAGGGTTAGGGTTAGGGTTAGGGTTAGGGTTAGGGTTAGGGTTAGGGTTAGGGTTAGGGTTAGGGTTAGGGTTAGGGTTAGGGTTAGGGTTAGGGTTAGGGTTAGGGTTAGGGTTAGGGTTAGGGTTAGGGTTAGGGTTAGGGTTAGGGTTAGGGTTAGGGTTAGGGTTAGGGTTAGGGTTAGGGTTAGGGTTAGGGTTAGGGTTAGGGTTAGGGTTAGGGTTAGGGTTAGGGTTAGGGTTAGGGTTAGGGTTAGGGTTAGGGTTAGGGTTAGGGTTAGGGTTAGGGTTAGGGTTAGGGTTAGGGTTAGGGTTAGGGTTAGGGTTAGGGTTAGGGTTAGGGTTAGGGTTAGGGTTAGGGTTAGGGTTAGGGTTAGGGTTAGGGTTAGGGTTAGGGTTAGGGTTAGGGTTAGGGTTAGGGTTAGGGTTAGGGTTAGGGTTAGGGTTAGGGTTAGGGTTAGGGTTAGGGTTAGGGTTAGGGTTAGGGTTAGGGTTAGGGTTAGGGTTAGGGTTAGGGTTAGGGTTAGGGTTAGGGTTAGGGTTAGGGTTAGGGTTAGGGTTAGGGTTAGGGTTAGGGTTAGGGTTAGGGTTAGGGTTAGGGTTAGGGTTAGGGTTAGGGTTAGGGTTAGGGTTAGGGTTAGGGTTAGGGTTAGGGTTAGGGTTAGGGTTAGGGTTAGGGTTAGGGTTAGGGTTAGGGTTAGGGTTAGGGTTAGGGTTAGGGTTAGGGTTAGGGTTAGGGTTAGGGTTAGGGTTAGGGTTAGGGTTAGGGTTAGGGTTAGGGTTAGGGTTAGGGTTAGGGTTAGGGTTAGGGTTAGGGTTAGGGTTAGGGTTAGGGTTAGGGTTAGGGTTAGGGTTAGGGTTAGGGTTAGGGTTAGGGTTAGGGTTAGGGTTAGGGTTAGGGTTAGGGTTAGGGTTAGGGTTAGGGTTAGGGTTAGGGTTAGGGTTAGGGTTAGGGTTAGGGTTAGGGTTAGGGTTAGGGTTAGGGTTAGGGTTAGGGTTAGGGTTAGGGTTAGGGTTAGGGTTAGGGTTAGGGTTAGGGTTAGGGTTAGGGTTAGGGTTAGGGTTAGGGTTAGGGTTAGGGTTAGGGTTAGGGTTAGGGTTAGGGTTAGGGTTAGGGTTAGGGTTAGGGTTAGGGTTAGGGTTAGGGTTAGGGTTAGGGTTAGGGTTAGGGTTAGGGTTAGGGTTAGGGTTAGGGTTAGGGTTAGGGTTAGGGTTAGGGTTAGGGTTAGGGTTAGGGTTAGGGTTAGGGTTAGGGTTAGGGTTAGGGTTAGGGTTAGGGTTAGGGTTAGGGTTAGGGTTAGGGTTAGGGTTAGGGTTAGGGTTAGGGTTAGGGTTAGGGTTAGGGTTAGGGTTAGGGTTAGGGTTAGGGTTAGGGTTAGGGTTAGGGTTAGGGTTAGGGTTAGGGTTAGGGTTAGGGTTAGGGTTAGGGTTAGGGTTAGGGTTAGGGTTAGGGTTAGGGTTAGGGTTAGGGTTAGGGTTAGGGTTAGGGTTAGGTTAGGGTTAGGGTTAGGGTTAGGGTTAGGGTTAGGGTTAGGGTTAGGGTTAGGGTTAGGGTTAGGGTTAGGGTTAGGGTTAGGGTTAGGGTTAGGGTTAGGGTTAGGGTTAGGGTTAGGGTTAGGGTTAGGGTTAGGGTTAGGGTTAGGGTTAGGGTTAGGGTTAGGGTTAGGGTTAGGGTTAGGGTTAGGGTTAGGGTTAGGGTTAGGGTTAGGGTTAGGGTTAGGGTTAGGGTTAGGGTTAGGGTTAGGGTTAGGGTTAGGGTTAGGGTTAGGGTTAGGGTTAGGGTTAGGGTTAGGGTTAGGGTTAGGGTTAGGGTTAGGGTTAGGGTTAGGGTTAGGGTTAGGGTTAGGGTTAGGGTTAGGGTTAGGGTTAGGGTTAGGGTTAGGGTTAGGGTTAGGGTTAGGGTTAGGGTTAGGGTTAGGGTTAGGGTTAGGGTTAGGGTTAGGGTTAGGGTTAGGGTTAGGGTTAGGGTTAGGGTTAGGGTTAGGGTTAGGGTTAGGGTTAGGGTTAGGGTTAGGGTTAGGGTTAGGGTTAGGGTTAGGGTTAGGGTTAGGGTTAGGGTTAGGGTTAGGGTTAGGGTTAGGGTTAGGGTTAGGGTTAGGGTTAGGGTTAGGGTTAGGGTTAGGGTAGGGTTAGGGTTAGGGTTAGGGTTAGGGTTAGGGTTAGGGTTAGGGTTAGGGTTAGGGTTAGGGTTAGGGTTAGGGTTAGGGTTAGGGTTAGGGTTAGGGTTAGGGTTAGGGTTAGGGTTAGGGTTAGGGTTAGGGTTAGGGTTAGGGTTAGGGTTAGGGTTAGGTTAGGGTTAGGGTTAGGGTTAGGGTTAGGGTTAGGGTTAGGGTTAGGGTTAGGGTTAGGGTTAGGGTTAGGGTTAGGGTTAGGGTTAGGGTTAGGGTTAGGGTTAGGGTTAGGGTTAGGGTTAGGGTTAGGGTTAGGGTTAGGGTTAGGGTTAGGGTTAGGGTTAGGGTTAGGGTTAGGGTTAGGGTTAGGGTTAGGGGTTAGGGTTAGGGTTAGGGTTAGGGTTAGGGTTAGGGTTAGGGTTAGGGTTAGGGTTAGGGTTAGGGTTAGGGTTAGGGTTAGGGTTAGGGTTAGGGTTAGGGTTAGGGTTAGGGTTAGGGTTAGGGTTAGGGTTAGGGTTAGGGTTAGGGTTAGGGTTAGGGTTAGGGTTAGGGTTAGGGTTAGGGTTAGGGTTAGA